>NC_044307.1:69912845-70215184 GCF_007474595.2 Lynx canadensis | reverse complement strand
ACACCCCTACTGTTCCTCCTTCCCCAGAATTAGAGCTTGTGTGCATGCACATCCACAGGCAGGCACACTTCTGCCACAGAAAATGAGTTTTTTTAATTAATATCTGGTTAACATGGCTTCAATATAAGATTTTATTCCACAAAATATTTTCTGCTTTAAAAAAATGTTTGAAAGCTACTAATCTATTCTAAGCCTCTTACTTTATAGAGTATAACACTGAATTATTAATTATTCATTGAAAGTCATTCATTATTCACTTATTCATTTATCTATCCATTTACCTATTCATTCCTTCATAGACCATATACCCAGCACTGTGCAGGGCTCTGGATGTACAGTGGAGAACAGCACCAAAGTGGTCCCTGCTTTCCAAAAACTTACAGAATAATGGATGAGGGAGATACTAAACAAGTGAGATCACTAATCAATGTGATTATGAACATAGACAGCTATTCTGAAGGACAGGAAAGCAGTCCACAAGAAACTATAATCAAATTAGCTGTCTTCGAATGGGGCTGTGCAGCTTCCTTCAGGAAATGATGTGTGAGCTTTGACCTTCAGGATGCTGGGAGAGACTGCTGCTCTCTCTCGCTGGCCTCAACCTCTCTTCACTGTTGTTGTTTGGAAAATGGGAGCAAACATGGGTTTCACATGGTGAGTGTACCTTTTCCCCAGAATAAGACCCCTGTTATAGCTAGACCAGGGCGGACGGACGTAAGCACTTGGCTGTAGCTAGTTCTCTTGGTGCTCTGCAGGAGACCATGTCCTTTTCTACAAGGTTAGAAAACAGAGAATAAATCTTGATCTAGTTGATCCCTTCCTGTAACTCAGACCACAGAGCATAAGAGCACAAGAGAAAGTAAAGATAATTTTCCCACTTGAAGTTGCTATGGAAACATACAGGAGCCCAGAATATTCATAGTAGCCTGAGTGTGTGGTCAGACTAGCTTATGTCCAAAGTGTAGACTAAATACTGTCTTTGCTGGACATTAGCACCATTGGCAGGCATTATTAAAACCTTTGATGGTGGTGGGTGTGTTGGAAGAAATAGCTAAGAGAGGCGAAAGTAGAAGTTTCATGGGAATAGTACTGACATTGGGGCGGGGTGATAAAGTGATAGGATAGGAGGAGGAGTGGTTTTGTGTTCCTTTTACCAAAATTTGCTTAAAAACTATGCACATAAATGTCTTCTGATAAATAAAGTTTAGAAGTTAAAAAATAAGAAAAGAAACACATTTTGAGAAATAGGGAGAAGAAAAAGTTTTTGGAGGCACTAAAATGGAGGCACTAAAAACTAATAGCCCAGAAGAAAAACATAAATGATTACAAGATTAGGGACTTGATCTATATCTATAATGTATATATCTTTAATGTCTGTATCTACATACCAGAAATACCTTAAATTTGTTTGGAATACTTGTTTCTTTCCAAGTGCCACCGTTTGGATATTACAAATAGACTTCACACAAGATTGCTTGCAGTGCCACTGACCCCAACTTGATTAATAAATGTAACCTGTGAGGAGAAATGCCAACTCAATGCAGGCAAGCACTCACATTCTCTCTTGACTCCAGAAACAAGCATTCAGCTCCAGGTGTCTTATTCTGGCTTCCCAGCTCCCCTAGGGGCCCACATTTCCACCAGTCAGATGTTGCCCAGGGTAAAGTACTGAGGAAAAAAGAGCTCACTGTGACAAATTTATCATTTGACTGCAAAAGGTGCTCATTCCTCTGGACTTTAAAACCTGTTGAGCTGGTATTATCCAAGCTGTGTAGGCCACAGCTGTGAGCAATCACATGAGAGTGACCTCGGTTCTCTCATGGGTCATTACTTGGAAACAGTGAGAACAACCAATTTTTAGGACTAAACATGCCATTACATCTACACTTTGAAAGAAAGAGATAGACTTTTGGCCCGAGCGGTGATCTTGTAACCAGAATCCTGGCTCTGGCTTGTCTTTTGTTTCTCACAAGCACCCAGTAAAATACTTATTATCTTTATTTTTGATTGGAGACATTGAGGCACAGTAAAGAGACAGACACTGGAGATCAGTTCAATCTCCCTTCAGCCTTAATCAATCAACTCACTTTGATCAAATCATTGGCACTTCTCCAAGTCATAGCTTTGAGACGGGAGCAAATATACTTTATCTGTTTTCTAAACATAAAGCCTCAGGAAGTGAAGAGTAAGAACTACTAGGGGAAACCTGGGTCTCTTTTTACTGCACTTCATTCAGTTTATTCTACTTTAATTGGCCCTCTTGACTTTCAAGGTTTGTGGCATCTTAGAACCATCACAACACACATCCTTGGAAGAAATACCAGATAACACAATTGTAAAGTCAAAACACCTCCCAAATTGGATTTTTTTGTTGAATGTTTTAATAAATCAATCAATCAATCAATCAATCAATCGTGCAGAGTGGTATTAGCAAAGAATAGTAGAGAACAGAAAAATAAAAAGGAGCATTAAGAGAGTGAGTTAGAAAATGCACATTGTCTTCCTTGCTCACAGACTTCAATAGTAAACAAAAATATCCTGGACATTTGAGAGAGAAAAGAATACCACACCATACTTTCATCTCATCTGGAACAGTTATTCATATGCTAATTCTGTAAGTATTTGAGTAGCTTCACGTGCCAAGCGCTGTGCTGTGTGCTAGAGATTCAAAAATGTGTGAGACATGTGCCTTGCTCTCTAAGACCTAACAACTTATACCAAGTCATCATTTCTACAGGGAGTTTAAACCAGTGTCCTATGTGGAAAACTTTTCAGTCCATTTTTGTTTCCCTGGCAAATAAAGCATACCATGTGGTATTCTCCACACACATATTGATCGCCCACTATTTGCCAAGCACTAAGTCAGGGATTAAGGAAACACTGATGCATTAACAGGACCCTTCCCTTCATATGAATTACCGAGTCTGCCTATTGAGATTTTTGAACCTGCTCTTCTGTGAGGAGCCATATCCTTATTCAAGACTACTTTGGCCATTACTGGGGTCTCAAGAACAATGTTATGCCTGGATCAGTTGATGTAAAATATACTGTTATACCTGCTTATGAAGGAGAAAGTGTCCCTGATTAAAGGGTAATGTGTAATCACAGGCCCAATAGTTTCAATCTCCATTCTTGCAAAAGTTTTTAAACCTCACTAAAAGTAACAAAACATGTTGCTGAGTTACACCTTCTTTCCAATAACCGTGGATCAGTGTGCACTGGAATAACAGATAATTCACATATTATGCTATTGCAATTGTGCTGTACATTTGCTATTTGTGGCCAAACACTGTGCTGGGCACTCAGAATATGAAGATACCTAATTTGCACTCCCTGGTCTCAAGGAGTCTATTAGGAGAGATGGAAAAGTAAATGAAGTGTCTGGGTAATGAGTTCTTGTGAAAATAGAAGCATTTCTTTGGAAGTTGTCATAATCATGCTATTTATAACTCAGATTTACCCACTAGTTGTGTTGGTGGTAGTATCAGTCCAACATTCCCATATCGAGAAAAGTTCTTACCATTTAAGCCACTTCCCCCGGTAGCTGCAAAATAGACACCTTTCTACCTGTTTATGCAGATTTTCAACATAGTGAGTTTTCTGTTCAAAATGGCCCTGGTTTGTAATAGACAAAAATGTACATGTCTCTGAAGCTACTGAAATTTTAAAAAATGCAGTACTGTTTCATTACAAGTCTGCTGTACAGGTTACTTCTGCTATTCCCTGGTGTACAGTAATATTCAGCTTTTCTTTTAGAACACCCTTGACGTGCCACATTATTGTTCCTTCCTGTATGTCAAGAGATGCCATTTCTCATTCTTCAGTGTCTTGTTTCTCTTGAGTAAGGACAACTAGATTCTTTGTGTCTTTCAAATTCATATGAGTCTCACAATACACATTTTGCTTTTGTCATCTTTGATTAGGTGTTGCAAACAACACAAGAAGCAATTTGATGTTTTAGGCACATAGTGACACTCGGTGGCATGGGTTTGAGTTAAAATGTGTTCTCTCTCCTTTCAGAATGGTGCTCCTTTTGGCAGTCACCAAGAATATGGTGAAGAAAAGATGCTGGGCAGTCCTGCCACTGACAGGTTCTTTGAATGACTCGAAATGCAACGTGACAGTTCCCTGCTCCTTACTGTCTGGAGCAGCTGGATTGCTAGTGATGCCAAGTCCCCCTTTAATGAAATTCAACTTCATCTCAGGCATCACTCCTGCTCTTTTTCTGCATTGCTATAAAAAATGCTTATATCTTGGGGCGCCTGGGTGGCGCAGTCGGTTAAGCGTCCGACTTCAGCCAGGTCACGATCTCGCGGTCCGTGAGTTCGAGCCCCGCGTCGGGCTCTGGGCTGATGGCTCGGAGCCTGGAGCCTGTTTCCGATTCTGTGTCTCCCTCTCTCTCTGCCCCTCCCCCGTTCATGCTCTGTCTCTCTCTGTCCCAAAAATAAATAAACGCTGAAAAAAAAAAATGCTTATATCTTAAATTATATAACATAACACATATAACTTAACATATATAGTTTAATATGTAATATACATATATATATATAAATAATTCTTAAAAAGCACAATCACTAGCAATCCCTAAGGAACAACAAGAGCTCCTATGTGTGCTTATTCATTAATATCTATTATTCTGTGTATCTCTCCATACGTTGATGTAGTATTTACGTATCTATCTTTCTCTCAAATATGTTTTCAGTACTTTGACTTAATCAGAGATTATTATAAATATTATATAGAATAACAATCTCTATTTAAAAACTGAATGTATTTCTCTGATATGTGTGTATAACAATTCAATAGGTTTTGGTTTTAATCTAGAGACCTGCTGTACAGCGTTGTGCCTATAGTTAACAATATTGTATTGTACACTTAAAAATCTGTTGGGGCGCCTGGGTGGCGCAGTCGGTTAAGCGTCCGACTTCAGCCAGGTCACGATCTTGCGGTCCGTGAGTTCGAGCCCCGCGTCGGGCTCTGGGCTGATGGCTCAGAGACTGGAGCCTGTTTCCGATTCTGTGTCTCCCTCTCTCTCTGCCCCTCCCCTGTTCATGCTCTGTCTCTCTCTGTCCCAAAAATAAATAAACGTTGAAAAAAAAAATAAAAAAAAATCTGTTGACAGGATGGATCTCGTGTGAAGTGCTCTTACCACAATAAAATAAAAAGTAAAAAGAAAAAAAAAACACATAAAAAACATGTAGTCATGATGTGGCTGTGTGGCTCAGTTGGTTAAGCATCTGACTCTTGATTTTGGCTCAGGTCATGATCTTGCAGTTCATGAGTTCAAGCTATTTGTTGGACTCCGTGCTGGCAGTGAGGAGCCTGCTTGGGATTCTCTCTCTCCTTTTCACTCTGCCCCTCCCTTGCTCATTCATGCTCTCTCTCTCTCTCTCTCTCTCTCTCTCTCTCTCTCTCTCAAAATAAATAAATAAACATTAAAGAACCATGTGGTTAGGAATTATTGTAATATAAACATTAGGACACTATATTTATTAGACAGGATATTTAATTTTCACATTTCCAACTTCTTTCTGAGTTCATTATATCCCTATGTGATTTAAGGTCTGGTTCCCAGGAATTCTGTAGTACAGACTATTAGTCCATTTGTTCTCTTTGACATCGCAAGACTGACTCAAGTCCTGACTAGCCTGATCAAAAAAATGAAGTCGCTCACAAGTGTTGTCAATACAACACGTCTCACAGAAAAGCAGTGTTGCTCCTGCTCAGCTGAATTGTGCCTCTTCAGCTACAATGCTTCTTTGCTTTCTAGGTCATTAGCCTCAGTTTACTGACTGCCCAGCCCACATCCATCACTTGAAAAGGCCATGACCACGAATGCTTTTTACTACTGGCCCTGGTAATAAAGCTTGAGTGTGATTATTTTACAGGTTCCTGCTTTGGTCCTTGCCCCTCCATCTGGCTCCTTCCATTAATCTGCCTTGACTTTCTAGGCCATGAATTTTGGCCAGTATTACTCTGTGTCTGCAAGCCCGAGCTCCGACTGGTCATCCTCAGCCCAGCATCCTCTGCGTCCACATTTGCTAAAACATCTTCAAAGTCATTGTGATTATCTGCAGACCCAGCTCCTCCCTTCCCCTGTTACTTCCTCTTCTCCTACTTCTCCATGTGCAGCCTCTACTGGCAAAGCCCAGGCCACTTCCCTTGTTAGAGTTGAGCCTCAGACCAGTGTTGAAGAGCTGATTTTTTAAAAATTATTATTCTGAAGATTATTTCTTAGTCTGACAGAACTTTCATTGCCTTCACAGCAGAAGTTATGTACTGTGATCATTCTGACAGGAAAGTCTCTAGGAAACATCTTTTAAAACAAATGAAGTACCATTTTAGCTACTATATTTCATTTAGCCTATATTTGTATTTTGGACTTTATCTGAAAGTTCTAGAGTGGGGATAGCTTCTAGGTTGGGGTGGTACTTCCAGTCTGCATATTAGCTGTATGTCCATTGGATTCTTATTCTGGTGTTGATTTCCTTTTTGATTTCACAGGGCATTGGAGTTCATACAACAGCAATTAGGTAAATATGGGTCAGAGGTAAAAGTTGGGAAAAGTGAAATAGAATGGAGTTAATTGAAAAAGCAAGACCTATTACTAATATTCAGATAAAATACATCTTCCAAGCCTGATCAAAATGCACTTTTTTTTTCCTTTTGTCCATATAATGTGACTTTTTTTGGGCTAAATCATGAAAAGCAATACTTTTATTTCTTTTTATTTTTTTTTTTTTATTTAAATTTTTTTTTCAACGTTTATTTATTTTTGGGACAGAGAGAGACAGAGCATGAACGGGGGAGGGGCAGAGAGAGGGAGACACAGAATCAGAAACAGGCTCCAGGCTCTGAGCCATCAGCCCAGAGCCTGACGCGGGGCTCGAACTCACGGACCGCGAGATCGTGACCTGGCTGAAGTCGGACGCTTAACCGACTGCGCCACCCAGGCGCCCCTTTTATTTCTTTTTAAATTTGGTCTTCCTTGGGGTGCCTGGGTGGCTTACTCAGTTAAGCATCCAACTCTTGATTTTGGCTCAGGTCATGATCTCATGATCTAGCCCGTGGTCTTGATCGTGAGATCTAGATCGTGAGATTTAGCCCGTGTCTGTCTAAGAGCATGCAGCCTGCTTGGGATTCTCTCTCTCCTCTCTCTCTCAGCTCCTCCCCTGCATGAGCTCACTCTCCCTCAAAATAACTAAACTAAAAAAAAAATTTTTGATCTTCCTCTTTATTATCCAAACTAATGACTTTGTCCTCCATGACTCATTTCTTTTCTTTGTCTTCCTTCCTTCCTCTCTCACCTCCTTCCTTTTCTCTTTCTCCCTTCTCTCTTTTTCACCCAACTTTATTCAAGTATAATTTAAATACAATAAAATTCACTCACTTCAAGGCACACATTGTCGAGTTTTGGCAACTGTGAACAGTAAACAGTGTTTACAATTGCTGTAACAGTCACATAGTTGCAACTGTAAACTGTAAACAGTCATGTGGCTACCACTACAATCAACATACAGAACATTTTTATTACCACAAAAAAGTATTCCTTTGTTTCTTTGCATACAGTCCCCTCTCCCAACCCCGGGGCCTAAGCAGCCACTGATCTGCTTTCTATTACTATAATTTTGTCTTTTACAGATTTCATCTACATGTTATCATACATTATAGACTTTTGTTTCTGACTTATCATAATACTTATACTTGACATAATACTTTAAGTATTGGTCTACTTTGTTGCACATATCAATAGTGTATTCCTTTCTAGTGCTAAGTTTTCATAGTATAGATGTACCACAATTTGTTTATTCCCTATTTGATATACTTTTGGTTGTTTTAAGTTTTGGCTATTTTAAACAAAGCCCTTATAAATATTTACATATAACTGAAGGCTGCTTATGATTCTCTCTCTCCCTCTGCCCCTCTCCTGCTTATGCATAGGCAAGTACCCACACTCTCTGTCTCACTCTCTCTCAAAAATAAATACATACACACATAGATACATAACAAAAAAACCCACAATTATTTCTGTAGCAGAACATTTTCTCACTTTCTAGAATGGAATGTTACCTTAAATTCCATTAGACACATTTTCGAATAACATTATTGGTGCACAATGTGGTAAACAGGACTTAAAATAACAAAAAGTCTTTAGTGAAAAAACATTTAAGTGTGTACTTTATTTAAAAATAAAAACTATTGCAAACATAGTTTGAATGTTTCTGTTAAAGTGGTTATATATGTATTGACTTTTATTATTTAGGAAAATGTAAGGTCTGTAAGACAAAGTAGATTGAATGTTCAATACCTAAATAAATGTTTTTAATAAGAGTTTAAAATCAGAACAGGGACTCTGAAGATTATGTAATTCATCATTATTATTATGTATATTACTCAATGGGAAATATATTTTGTATTGTATAACAAACATTGTAATTTTTCCTGTCATTCTTTTTCATCTTTTGTTGCATATCTCAACTGATTCAAGAAAGAAAAGATAGTATTTTTTTTAACTTAACTTTTTATACTACCTGTAACCTGAATTTTTTTGACTCTTTAGTGTTGGTTCCTTAATTTAAGTTTTTGAGAGACTATGTTAGGCTCAGTGGAAGTTGCGTAGGTGGCAGTAAGAAAATTGTTATCTTCAAATAATTTACAGTTTTGATAAAATAATGTCAACATTCTTTATACATTAGTAATAAAGTTTATATCAGTTTCATTTGGTGTTTGCATTTTTAATGCTTATAAAAATTCTATTTTTGCAAAACTTAATTCTGCTATCAACTTTTAAAGTGGTCAGCTATCTGTGGTTTATATCTTTTCATGAGCGTATCTACAACCCAATCATAAGCTATTTTGTCTTAATTATTTCCTATTTTTTTAATCCTTTGAATGTGCAAAATTATCTAAGTTCCAAAAATTCTCTGATTAATAAGAACACATACAAAAAGTAATTTTTATAATTCTGAAACAGTCAATGGAACATTTCCTGTCTAGTTGGCCCAATTTTTGAGTTACAGATTTCACTTCATCAACTTTAGGCATTGATTTCTATAGTACTGACAAGTAACTATTATAAGCCAATGTCATAATAATAGGTGCCATATATTATAAAACTCCTTGAAAATATTCTAAAATATGATTTCAATGTTAGATACTTAAAGTCTAGTGTGGAAAAATTCAGTTCATGAAATATTATAGCCAAGTTGGTTCTTTGAAGTGATGTAGCTTGCACGATTATGTGAGAAAGATAAGAAAAGTATTTTAAATTAATTTGGACCAAAATGAATGATCAGAACTTCTATTTAACCTTTCAAATTCAGCACACAATTGTACCATTTGAGCTTCACTACCTTAATTGTTTCTAATGTTCTTGTTCACACACTCATTGATTTGTATCTGTAGCCAAAGCAACTTAGACACATTTTTAATGTCCTGGGATGGTTAAATTCATGTTTTTCGAAGGTTTAAGGAAATTAGTAGAAGTTGCTTCTCAAGCTATATATACTAGTTTTCACCTCACATTATGTAACCTCATTTACTTCAAAATCACGGGAATATTCCCAACCCACAGAAAGGAGCAGTATGCAAGCTACCGACTATGAAACATGGTATATATAGTATATAATATATGTGTGTGTGTGTTTGCATTTCAAGAAGCTAGCTGAATACTTGACTCATAATAGATACTCAATAAAACTCATAAACTTTTCATCAATATATTGCTGCCATATTAAGTTATTACTGAGAAACCTCACATGACCTATATGTTTTGTCAGAAGTACAGAGGTGGTTTTATGACACCTAGGAATATTCTAAAACTTTTCTGGTTCTTTGGTAATCATTGCTCATTCATGTTATCATGACACTGCTCTAACTGCTAAGCTTGTCTGTCATTGCTTTAAGTTTGGGTGGCAAATTCATGGTAAGGGAGCAGTCTTTGGCCCTCCCAACCCCACAGTAGTCATTACTAATCAATCATGACACTATTTCTGACTGATTCCATGGAATTCTCTTCTGTCACAGAAGCTACTACCAATGGATTTGAGTTGGCATGAGTTTTGAAACCTATTTGTCATTCTTAATTTAGAAGATTAAATGTCTTTGTAACATCAACTTTGTGCCTAATGACATAACTACTTGTTTATTAATGTTTTTGAAAATCTTACAAATATTGACTGTGAATATTGTTGTATTTTTCTGATAATGTTAAAGATGAGTCCTTAGGAAAGAGAGTAGTTTTTGCCTAGTTAACGATATTCGTAAGCATAGAAGATTGTTACTTTTAGCTATATATTTGCACCACTTTGTTTTTAAGCCATGTAACATATCTTGATAATTTAAAAAGTATGTTTTATCTTTCTCATAGTTTGGATTATAAAGAATATGAGGCTGTCCTGGTTGTATCTAGCAGATGTATCCAAATACCAACACTGTTGCAAATTGTGTGACTAACTGCAAGTTGTCTCCTTAAATTCATTAGCTGGAAGCTGATGACAGTAGTTGCCTTGCCTCCAGTGAGGCAACCTTTCAGGCTAAAATTCTGGCAGATGTTAGCAGGGTTAATAGCTGACTTGTTTTTCTGGTTCTGTTTACCAATTGTGAGAAATATTTGAATTCATTACTCTAAAGTTTCTCCACAAGCAGCATCTAGGTTTTAAAATGACATTGACTTCAAGCAGGACTAAGTGGCTATGGTATTGTGCTTTCTCCTAAAAACAGGTCAGGCAAGTGCCCTGGATGGCAGTTAGTGTGGATACAAGAGGCAGATCGTTATGTTTCCATAGTGCTACCTGTCTATCTCTCCCAATTTAAAAAACAATATTATTTTTCAAATTCTATAGATAGATGGCTGGTCACCTTACATGTTAAACCAATCCTACCTGAAAAATAATTGTAAAGATTAATTCACCAGACACGTAGTTATCAGCAAGATGCTCATCATGCAAGAAACATATTATGAATGTAGCAATGGGGCAAACTAAATGAAACATACAATCATGTACCCTGTTTGGAGGTGGCTTCACCATTAGTTTATTCAGTTGCATATAAAAGACAACTCTAACATGTGGCCCATTGTGTCCATCTCCCAGAACAGTACAATGGAGGTTTTAGCAGCCAAACCTCGGCATGAAAATTGGGTGATATTTGCTAGATTCCAAATGGAATCCAACATTTCTTTATTTGGGATATGAGAAAAATGCACTGAAAGTAAAAGAGCCAGCCATAAGTAGAGGGCAGGAACATCTTACATGGTTTAGGAGCAAATACTCTCCTTGGCTGTCAGGTTCCCCTTGTCTACAACAGTCAGCTACCGGGAAAAAATTAATTTTAATATATAGAAAGAAGTAGCCTTGACAACTCTGAGGGCTTTGGTTGAATCACAAAACCTACCTGGTAAACCCACTTACTATTGAAATGGTTTCCTATATGTTGTTGCAGGTATTTGATTCAGGCTTTTTCTGTCTTCATTGTGGGTGATCACTCGGTTGATTGAAAATCAAGACATAAAGGATGGATAAAATGTGCTCATTCTAAAGTTTGATTTAGAGGTTTTAATAATTTCTTATGGTTGTGATATAATGCAAATTAGAATAGTTTTAACATCACAACTTGCCTATTTCATAGTAGAGAATTTACTCACTATAGGTAAAATTTGTACAATTTTTTTCCTTACAACAGCTCATGCATAGGTCCTGGCAAATGTTTTATTTTCTTATTTTTGTATTTACCTCATTTTCTGCTGAATTAATATGCTGCTATGACATCATATTCAACATATCCTGAAGTGAGCCTATTTTGTATTTTGAGCCACGATCATTGCTCACTGCCCAGCCTGTGCCAATGGTACAAACATTTCTCCATTTATCCAGGTTTGAGATTTTGGTCTTTCCCTGGTGATGATCTATTGTATGTCATCCTAGCCCTCTCTCCTGCTCTAGGTTTGAAGTAGCCTCCTCCTCTCATGCATTTGTAACTATCTGGCATATGGCCTGTCTTTCAACTGGATAACTTTTTGGGTGCCAGGACCTTGACTGTGTTGCATACCCTGCTATCTCAAGGAGAAACAGTGCCTGGAACACAAATATTTATCATTCAGTAAAAATGTAGTGAGGAAATAAATTGAAAATAGGTCACCATGAGATGGTGATTAGACCCAAATCTGAATTCTCTTCTCCTACATTCAACTGCCCCCAAAATATTACTTAAAAACTTATTTAATTTTGCCACTCATTTTAGAAATTTAAACTCTATGATTTTAATCTTGTGTTACATTAAATATAAATATGCATGTGTATCCGTTGAATTTCTTGAGTGATGGGTCAAGAGGAGCATTTTTTTTTTTTTATTCATAGTAAGCTTTTCAATCATACAGGAGTTATGCTAATGGAAGTGACACTTAGAGGTTGGAGGCTAGTTGTTAGAGGAACCTACCATGTGACTGGAAGATAAGAACTTTCACCCTACCCTTCCACTCTGGGTAGGGGACCGGACTGTGGATTGAGTTAATACCAACAGTCAATGATTTAATCAGTCGTGCTCAAGTAATGGAAACCCTATTAAAACTCTAAATGGAGAGGTTTGGAGAACTTCTGGTTGGTGCATGTTGCATGCATGGTGTCTGAAGAGTAGTGTATCCCAAAATCTGCAAGGACAGAAACTCGTGTGCTCGGGGTCCTTCTAGACCTCACCTATGTACCTCTTCATCTGGAAGTTCATTTTTATCCTTTGGAATATCCTTTATAATAAACTGGAAGTATTGAATAAAGTGTTTCCTTGAGCCATGACAGCAAATTGTCAAATGGAGGAATGGAGCTGTGGGAACTCCTGATTTATAGCCACTTAGGCAGAAGTGTGGGTAACCTGGGAACCTACTACCTGCAGTTGGGATCTGAAGTGGGAGAAGACTTGTGGGACTGAGTTCTTCACCTGTGGGATCTGGACTGAGTCAGAATTACTTAATGTGATGGGAAGAGCCAAATTTGGTGTCAGAACTATTGTGAGTACAGAGTTTTCTTTTAGAATCACACTTGATTGCCTTCCTCTTGTTTTCCTTTCTCAGCGCTCAGTCAGGCTTTATCATTTATCTCTCACCTGTGTTAAGCTTTTCCTCAGGTTGTGAAGGGCCCATCACACCCTCATGTCTCATCTCTCATCATCCGTTCGCTTTATGCTACTCTCTTAGGAACACATTCCATTCCCAAGCACCCCATAATCATTTGTTAACTATGCCTTTGTTTATGCTTTTCATCCTCCAATCATCTTCTCCACTCTTTTAAATTGAAAATATATGACTCAGATCTGTCTAAAACATATTCTCCTCTGAGAAGTTTTCCCAGTTTCCCTTTGGACCACCCAATATAGAGTGCTGTTTCTCCCACAACCAAGATTCACGGGTCCAGGCATCAAGGGATGGAAATGGGAGTGACACCACTCACTGTTACCTTTAGTGACACAGTAGCAAAACTTTTGCTTCCTGTTCCTGTGACGTTATGTTCTTCTGGGCTAGAGGTCTTAGTTCCAGGGAGAGGAATGCTTCCACTAAGAGACACAAAAAAGAGGGGAGCCAAGATGGCGGAACAGCATGGACATTTTTTGTGTATCTCGCGTCCATGAAATACAGCCAGACCAACACTAAACCATCCTACACACCTAGAAAACTGACTGGAGGATTAACACAACAATCTGCACAACCTGAACCACAGACTTCAGCAGGTATATGGCATGGAGATGTGAACTTGGGGAGAGAGAAGCCGGCGGTGGACAGGGAGCCACTTTTTCAGGCAGAGAGAGGACAGAGACTGGGGAGGGGGGCAGAATATGGGAAAAACACCCTTCCCCAAAAGCAGCTGGAGAGAAAGTGGAAAATTGGAACCAGCTGTAAGGATTAAACTAAAAAGGGAGAAAGGAGAAAGGAGAGGGTTTAAATTCCATTAAGACTGTAAACAAGGGGAGCGCAAAGTCCGCAACTCCACAGCTCCATACCTGGCGGTGCTCTGGTGGGAAGGGCGAATCCCCAGGAACAGAGTGGGGTCCAGGAGGTTCTCAGGCCACATGGGGAAAAGAGGTTCCACTGCTGGAAGGACATTTGGTAGAGAACGTTGAAGCCACCTGGTCCCAGCAGACCCCAGAAAACGGCCACATTCGCTGGTGCTGGAACAAGGTCATTAAGGGTGAAGCCTGGTGCCAGATGTGTGTTGTGATTTTTCCATGGTCCCTGAAACGCTGCTGCAATACTATCTCACGAACTTTTTCTGGGGCGGGCTGGCACCTGGCCGCAGTCTCAAGGGTCCGGCAGCAGCAGGGTCCAGCAGGCGTTCCTGGGTGCAGCTGACATTTGGCCATTGTTCAGCCATTGCTTGGTGAGACCCTCCCATAGAGGGGAGGAACTGGTCAAAGCCACAGTCCTTCAGAAGTAAGGGGCCCGTGAAAACAGCCACACCTGAGACAAAACTCAGGCGAGAGGTACTGCCTGGGGCCTGGTCACGGAGAGTGAAAAAGCTGGGAGTGGACCAAAGCTGAAGACAGAGGATGGGTGCGCGATTGCTGATCTGGGAGAACGGAGTACCCACATTAGAGACTGGGAACGAGGGTGACGCGACTTCACCACTTCCGCGCATGCGCATACACACCTAGACGATCTGCAAGAATCCACCCCATAGGCTAGCAGCGCCATCTAATGGAGAATGGAGCCGTTACACTGAGCCCTGCCCAACTGGGCCAACCTCACTCTTCAAGAACACAAGTCTCACCACCTGCTTAGTTTATGGACTATCAAGCACTACATAGTCTGACTTCTAGGGGAAAATGAAGTAATTTCAGTCCTATTTCAATCTGTTAGCAGGTCCATCTATTCAATTTTCTTTCTTTTTTCTTTTCTCTTTTACACTTTTCTTTTTCTTGAATACAGAAAGAGAAAAAATTCATTTTTATTTTCAATTTTTATTAAAAATATTTTTCTTTAATTTTTTTAACTATATTTTTTACTTTCACGCAATTTTTTTTCAAATTCTATCTTACTTCCATCACTTTATTTTAGTCTACTTCAGTGTATTCACCTTTTCAAATTTTCAAATAATTTCTTTTTTTCTTTTTCTTTTTTTCTCGTTTTTGTTTCTTTCCTGTTTCTTGAATACAGAAAGAGAAAAAAATTCATTTTTATTTTTAATATTTATTAAAAATATTTTTCTTTAATTTTTTTCTACTATATTCTTTACTTTTCTGTAAACTTTTTCAAATTCTATTTTACTCCCATCCTATCACTTTAGTCTACTTCAGTGTATTCATTTTTTCAAATTCTCAGACGATTTCCTTTTCTCCCCCCCTCTTTTTTCCTCTAATCTGTCAAACCACTTTCATCACCCTGACCAAAACACACCTAGTATCTAGCATCATTTATTAGATTTGTGTGTGTGTGTGTAATTTTTTAATTTTAATATTTTTTAATTTTAATTCTTTTAATTTTAATTTTTATAGCTCATTAATTCCTTTTATCCCTTCAAAATGACACATCGAAGGAATTCACCCCAAAAGAAAGATCACAAAGAAACAACAGCCAGGGATTTAACTAACACAGATACAAGTAAGATGTCTGAACCAGAATTTAGAATCACCATAATAATAATACTAGCTGGAGTTGAAAATAGATTAGAATCCCTTTCTGCAGAGATAAAAGAAGTAAAAAATAGAATGAAATTAAAAATGCTATAACTGAGCTGCAATCACGGATGGATGCAGCAGCGGCAAGGATGGATGTGGCAGAACAGAGAATCAGTGATATAGAGGACAAACTTATAGAGAATAATGAAGCAGAAAAAAAGAGGGAGATGAAGGCAATAGCCATACTTATATCAGACAATCTAGACTTTAAAATAAAGACTGTATCGAGAGATGCAGAACAGCATTATATCAAAATCAAGGGGTCTATCCCCCAAGAAGACCTAACAACTGTAAACATTTATGCGCCAAATATGGGAGAACCCAAATATATAAGTCAATTAATCACAAACATAAAGAAACTCATCGATAGTAATACTATAATAGTAGGAGACTTCAACAGCCCACTCACAGCAATGGAAAGATCATCTAATCAGAAAATCAACAAGGAAACAATGGCTTTGAATGACACACTGGACCAGATGGACTCAACAGACATATTCAGAACATTTCATCCTAAAGCAGCAGAATATACATTCTTCTCCAGTGCATATGGAACGTCCTCCAGAATAGACCATATACTGGGACACAAATCAGCCCTTAACAAGTACGAAAAGATCAAGATCATACCGTGCATATGTTCAGACCACAATGCTATGAAACTCGAAATCAACCACAAGAAAACATTTGGAAAGGTAACAAACACTTGGAGACTGAAGAACATCCTACTAAAGAATGAATGGGCTAACCAAGCAGTTAAAAAGGAAATAAAAAGTATACAGGAGTCAATGAAAATGATAACACCACAACCCCAAACCTCTCGGAAGCAGCAAAGGTAGTCATAAGAGGAAAGTATATCGCAATCCAGGCCTTCCTAAGAAGGAAGAAAGATCTCAGATACACAACCTAACCTTACACCTGAAGGAGCTGGAAAAAGAACAGCAAATAAAACCCAAAACCAGAAAAAGACAGGAAATAATAAAGATTAGAGCAGAAATTAAGGCTATCAAAACCAAAAACAAAACAAAAGTAGAACAGATCAATGAAACCAGAAGCTGGTTCTTTGAAAGAATTAACAAAATTCATAAATCACTAGACAGTTTGATCAAAAAGAAAAAGGAAAGGACCCAAATAAATAAAATCAAGAATGAAAAAGGAGAGATCACAACCAACACGGCAGAAATAAAAATAATAAGAGAATTTTATGAGCAATTATATACCAATAAAATGGGTAATCTGGAAGAAATGGACAAATTCCAGAAACATATACACTACCAAAACTGATACAGGAAGAAATGGAAAGTTTGAAGAGACCCATAACCAGTAAGGAAATCGAATTAGTAATAAAAAATCTCCCAAAAAACAGGAGTCCAGGGCCAGATGGCTTTCCAGGGTAATTCTACCAAACATTTAAGGAAGAATTAACACCTATTCTCTTGAAGCTGTTCCAAAAAATAGAAATGGAAGGAAAACCTCCAAATTCTTTCCATGAAGCCAGCGTTACCTTGATTCCAAAACCAGACAGAGACCCCACTAAAAACAAGAACTATAGACCAATTTCCCTGATGAACATGGATGCGAGAATCCTCAACAAGATATTAGCCAACTGGATCCAACAATACATTAAAAAAATATATTCACCACGACCAAGTGGGATTTACACCTGGGATGCAGAACTGGTTCAATATCCACAAGACAATCAGTGTGATTCATCAGATCAGTAAAAGAAAGCACAAGAACCATATGATCCTCTCAATAGATGCAGAGAAAGCATTTGACAAAATACAGCATCCTTTCTTGATAAAAATCCTCAAGAAACTAGGGGTAGAAGGAGCATACCTCGAGACAATAAAAGCCACATATGAACGACCCAACGCTAATATCATCCTCAATGGGGAAACACTGAGAGCTTCCCCCCTAAGGTCAGGATCAAGACAGGGATGTCCACTCTCGCCACTGTTTTTCAACATAGTATTGGAGGTCTTATTAGCCTCAGCAATCAGACAACACAAAGAAATAAAAGGCATCCAAATTGTCCAGGAGGAGGTCAAACTTTCACTCTTTGCAGATGCCACGATACTCTATAAGGAAAACCCAAAAGATTCCACCAAAAAACTTCTAGAACAGATCCATGAATTCAGCAAAGTTTCAGGATATAAAATCAACGCACAGAAATCGGTTGCATTCCTGTACACCAACAATGAAGCAACAGAAAGAGAAATCAAGGAATCGATCCCATTCACAGTTGCACCAAAAACCACAAAATACCTAGGAATAAATCTAACCAAAGAGGTGAAAAATCTATAGACTGAAAACTATAGAAAGCTTATGAAAGAAATTGAAGAAAACACGAAAATATGGAAAAACATTCCATGCTCCTGGATAGGAAGAACAAATATTATTAAAATGTCAATACTACCCAAAGCAGTCTACATATTCAATGCAATCCCTGTCAAATAACACCAGCATTCTTCACAGAGCTAGAACAAATATTCCTAAAATTTGTATGGAACAACAGATGTTGGTGAGGATGCGGAGAAAGAGATCTCTTTTGCACTGTTGGTGGGAATGCAAGCTAGTGCAGCCACTCTGGAAAACTGTATGGAGGTTTCTCAAAAAACTAAAAATAGAACTACCCTACAACCCAGCAATTGCACTACTAGACATTTATCCAAGGGATAATGTGTGCTGTTTTGAAGGGACACAGGTACCCCCATGTTTATAGCAACACTATCAACAGTAGCCAAAGTATGGAAAGAGCCCAAATGTCCGTTGATGGATGAATGGATAAGGAAAATGTGATATATATATATATATATATATATATATATATATATATATATTGCATATACAATGGAGTATTACTTGGCAATCAAAAAGAATGAGATCTTTCCATTTGCAACTGCGTGGATGGAACTGGAGGGTATTATGCTAAGTGAAATTAGTCAGTCAGAGAAAGACAAAAATCATATGACTTCACTCATCTGAAGACTTTAAGAGACAAAAGGATGAACATAAGGGAAGAGAAACAAAAATATTATAAAAACATGGAGGGGGACAAAACAGAAGAGACATAAATATGGAGAACAAACTGAGGGTTGCTGGAGGGGTTGTGGAAGGGGGGGATGGGCTAAATGGGTTGGGGCAGTGAGGAATCTACTCCTGAAATCATTGTTGCACCATATGCTAACTAATTTGGATATAAATTCTAAAAAATAAAAAACAAAACAAGTTAAAAAAAAAGAAGAAAAGACATAATAATGCCTTTGAACTGAAAGTTAAGACTGCCCACTGGCCACTTGGGGCTCCTCATGCCTCTGAGTCAATAGGCATGGAAGGGATTTATGGTGTTGGCTGGGGTGGATAGATCCTGACCACCAATGGGAAATGGACTGCTACTTTATAATGGAGTTAAGGAAGTGTATGTCTATAACACAGGTGACCCCTTAGGGTGCCTCTTGGTATTACCATGCCTGTGATTAAGGTCAATGGAATATGACAACAACCCAATCCAAGCAAGATTAGTCTGGAACTTGATATGGACAGACTAATCTTGCCTGGATTGGGTTATTGTCATTTTCCAGATAGCACTGCACTGTTCTTAAAGTTTTCTTGCTCAATATTTTAGTGTCCATCTTGGAAAAGCTTTTTTTTTTTTTTTTTCAAATCACAACTCAGTAAAAACAACCAAAATCAAAAAGGTAAATTGCTTGCTAAGAGACCTTCTTACTTGCAGGAATTCATGAAGGATTTCAGTATTAAAGAAAAACCACCTTAGACTAAATCTGAAATGGCACTGAAATAATGTTATGCTTTTCTATGGGTCTTGTATATTTTTTAATTTTACATTAAAGAAATAATTAAAAAAAAGATTATTAATTGTCCAGACCCTTCAGAATTAAAAGTTTGAATCACCCCACTAGGTAAAGAATTGTGACTAACTAATGTGCTTGCTGAAGGTTAGGGTTATACAGAATGGGTAGTAGAAGAAGGTAGTTAGTTATAAATGCTGTCTACAACCACATGATCAGTTACAGAAACAAGGACTGTAATTGTCATGAGTATTCCTTATTTTGTTATGAATATATTTGTGTGTATATACACATATTAAACAAATGTCTTTGTTTCCTTTCCTCTCTTAGTCTCTTATCATGTAATATAAAAGGTATTGACTTTATATCAGTATTTAAGTATTATTGACTTTGCATTATAGTACTAAATTGCTGGATATCACAAGAAAAATAAATATATTTTTTAAATGTTTATTTATTTATTTTGAGAGAGAGAGTGAGCATGCAAGTGCAGGAAGGGGCAGAGAGGGAGGGAGAGAGAGAATTCCAAGGAGGGTCCGTGATGTCAGCGCAGAGCCCGATGCAGGGCTCCATCTCACAAACCGTGAGATCATGACCTGAGCCAAAAGCAAGAGTCAGATGCTTAACTGACTGAGCCATCCAGACACTCCAGAAGAAAAATAAATATTATTCAAGGACTTCATGTCCTCTTCTGCAGAAGGAATTAGTGCATTTTCAGTTGTACACAACTTAGTTGTGTCAAATTGGGTGGAATTATGACCTCATTATTGCCTTTATCGGAAGATTAAAGACGTTTTAAGGAAATGTGTATAAGTAGTCAATGAGAAAGGGTGGAGTTATGATGGTTAATTTTATGTGTCAACTTGACTATGCCCAGATAGTTGATAAAACATTATGTCTGGTGTTTCTGTAAAGGTGACTCTGGAAGATATTAGCATTTGAGTTGGTGAACTGAGTGAAGCAAATGGCCACCACCAATGTGGATAGGCAGCATCCAATCCATTGAATGCCCAAAATAGAACAAAAAAGGCAAAGGAAGGACTCTCTCTCTCTCTCTCTCTCTGCTTGAGCTGAGACATTTATCTTCTTCTGGTCTCAGACATTGGTACTTCTGTTTCTTGGGTTTTATGATTCAAAGCAGATTTATACCATCAGTCTACCATCAACCCCCTCATTCACTGAATCATACCACCAGCTTGCCTGGTTCTCCAGCTTACAGATAGTGAATCATGGGACTTCTTGGCCTCCTTAAGTACATGAGCCAATTCCTATAATAAATCTCTCTTTCTCTATGTATACGTATGTGTATACCTGTAAACAACTTCTGTTTGTGCATCTATCTATCTATCTATCTATGTATCTGTTTATCTATCTGTTTTTTCTGGAAAATCCTAATACACCTTTACATTCCACTTTTTTTTCTTTCTTTTCCCCATGTTTATATTACCTACTCTATTAATATTATAGCTCTTATCATGTTGTGTTATAGTCAATTGATTATGTCTCTCTTCCCGTAGGATCTTCTACTCTGTGGAGTCCTTCAGGACTTAATCTTGCTAATTTTAGCAAAAATACCTGGACCACCATAGTGTCGACCATCTGAAAGACTGGCTGGCTCGCTACGGAAGAGCCTTTTTTTATTTCATCACTGGCTTGTTGTCTAAATTCCAGCTCAGGCCTCTTTTTGTAATAATAATGGCATGTGATATAATTCATACTGAACAACAAGTTGGTCATGTTCTCTTTTCAATTTCTACTGTATATTTACAAAATGGTACCTTTTTACCAGTGTAAGAAATCCTCTTCCATAATAGTGCTTGCCATAGCCTGCATTTAACTATACCTCACAAATTTTGCATGGTCACAAACACCTCAACTGTGAGATATCCCTAATAGTACGCAGCAGCACCTGAACTAGCAGAGAGAATCTGACCTTTGTTTGGAGAAAATTGTTTTTCAAAAGTAGCACGATCTCATCTAAGATTAAAAACTGCATGCAATTTATGGGACAATGAGAAGATGCCACAAATAATAGCAATTCATAACTAGTATCAACTTTCTACATCAAATAACATGTCTCAGATATGGTTAGTGTAGGAAAGTGTGTTTCCTACTGCATTTTTCGGGCAGGGCAGACTCTTATTAATTGAAAGGCTGATGAAGCTTGTCTCCTGAATTCTTACTAGTTTTCCTTTCATGGTCCCTCTCCCTACTCTACTGAGACTTGTTCTTTTCCCTCCTTGATTATTAAGCCTCTCCACTGTGGACCCTGTTTGAAACCCATTATTCCAGGGAGTGTGGGGCTTCATTTGCTTATCCACCCCCCTCTTCAAAAGGGAGTATAAAGCTATTTACAACTGGAAGTTTGGGTTCGAGTGTGCAATGCTGGGAAAATGTTTTAAACTTTTGGGTATCTCTTGTCTCTCATGTGGCAATTGTGAGAATAATATCAGTAATGAATCTTAAAATACATTGTAAACACTTGGGCAATTTTCTCAATCATGTTACTGTGGGCATTTTGGGCTGGGTAACTTCTGTTGTGGAAGACTGTCTTATGCATTGCAGGATTTTAAGCAGTAAATGGTAACAGAATATGCCACCTCAAAATATGGCTGTAGGAGTGCAGGACATGCTACCCCCAAATATGTCACTTTGTTATGTTGTTTATTTTGAGCTGCAGGTCTTGCAAAACAGCAAATGCAGAGAGAGGCTTTCTCTGAACTCCCTTTATCTGCCTAAAGACAGAGTCTCCAAAAGGAACTCAATTGTCACAGATCTTGTGGGAAGTTTCATCAACTAGGAAGACTGACTCATCATAGGACAGGAAATTAGAAATTGGCATCACACCCAGACTTTGTCACAAATTAACATGTCTCCCATCTATTCTTCAAAGACTCATCTATATTTCCTAAAAATCATTTACTCTCCCCTTCTCTTTCCTATTAAACTGATATTTAATCCTGAATTCTGAAACTACCTCTTTCAGTTACTCACTTTTCCCTGGGTATCTGCCATGTATCCATGAGCTATACTTGTTAATCAGCTTCTGTTTGTTTTTCTCCACTTAATTTGTCTTTTATGATGGGGATCCCATCCACAAACTCAGAAAGATATAGGAAACATTACTTTTTTCTCCCTTACAGCAGCATCCCTGGCCTCTGCCTACTGGATGCCATTAGCAGTCCCCCTTTTCTTTGGATGTACAAACAAAAATGTGTCCAGACATTTTCAAATGTTTGCTTGGGGCAAAATCATCCCAGTTGAGAACCATTGCTTGAGGGGATCCATTCCAACTCCACTTCTAGCGGTTCTGCCTGGCTCCAAACTATAGAAACATTTGTTTTCCTGGTTATATTGGCAAGGTAACCCTTACCTTCTTCCAGCCCCTCAGAGATTAAACAGGGGAACAGAGCATGCTCAAACCTTGAACCCTTCTAGTATTTTCTTTGTGGGTTACGGAGAACTGCAAAAACAGAGTGGAGCACTCCATTCAAACCCCTACGGTAAGTGAGTTGGCCAATCGTGAACGTGGCTTCTTACAGCGTAAAGTTGAGACCCTCGGACAATGTAGGCAGCTGCCTTTTGAATTTTTGTCTGAACAAACTCAGGTCTGTCTAAAGAACTTGCTGCTTGCTCTAGCTAACACCTGATCTCCTTTTCTAATCTCCTACTCTTAGGGTGCTTACTAAAAAGGGCTTACAATAGTGAATCCTTTTCCTGCCCTTTGTAGATATATATGTATCTTCTACAACTTAAGAGGGTCTTTCTCAATGACCTGAAGCCATTTCGAAATGGAATCATCCAGAAGGAAAGGATAGAGTTCTGTCTCCCAGTGTTTTTGAAAGGACAGAATCCTAACTTACATAATTGTCAGCTAAAAGACACCTCTGGCCTCACTGGCAAGAACACTGACCCACCTTTAGGGATTTTCCACTTCCCTGACTGCCTACATGTCATTTGTGCCATTTCCTCATCCTATTCCCTCATTCTCATTCTCAGATTGTATTGTATTGTATTGTATTGTATTGTATTGTATTGTATTGTATCGTATTATTTGTTTGTTTAAAACGAAGTGCCTCATTTGGATGTGTCTGGAGTCTTGGAAGCTTGATTACCATACCTTCTCCTACAAATGGACCTGAAGAGCTTGTTTGGAATTTCTAACAGGGGAGTGCAGCTGTCCCTATACCCTTGACCAAAGAACAGTCCTCCTCTATCTGGGAAGGTTGTCCTCTTCAACAGAGAGCACAGATTTAGGAGCAACACACATGGTGAGGGAGGAAGGGGACACCCACCTAGCCAGCCAGATCAGCCAAATCAAACCTTGGCCATCAATGGAGTAACAGATGTCAAAGCCAGATGGCCTTCACATCCCTCTCATTCTCCTTTTAAATGCCAATCACTTCTAGGGGTGACTATGTGGCTCAGTCAGTTAAGTGTCCCTCTTTGTTTCAGCTCAGGTCACCATCTCACGGTTTGTAAATTAGAGCCCCAGGTCAGGTTCCATGTGGAGCCTGCTTGAGATTCTCTCTCTCTACCTTCCTCTCTCTCTCTCTCTCTCTCTCTCTGCCCTTCCCACTTGTGTGCTGTCTCTCTTTCCCTCTCACAAATAAATAAACTTAAAAAAATCTTTTCTTACTATTTTGGTGTCTGGATTTCTTTATCTTGGTTCCCGCACTGCCCAATAGAACAGACCATTACCCTCCACCCTTCCCTGTTTTAACATCTGGAGCAGTTGGGGAGTGAATAGGCAGAAACCTGGGGTAAAGTACACAGAAGTACATTTGGCTGCTGGACAAAGCTGCATTCTTGATCCAATTTTATAAAGTATATTCTTCATCTGTAGAACTTACATCTTACTCGGTTTCAAATTCAGGAAAGAAGTGGTAAAAACCATCCCTCACCAGCTCCAACAAAAACTATAAAAACCTTACAGATGTGTTTATTTATGTAATCACTGATTATATTCTATCAAAATTCTTGGTGCTAACAATGGATAAATCTCCATGTGTTATACCTCTGAAGGAGATCTTTTTAAAAGAATTACACCAAGTTTTTAATATTTTAGCTGGAAGAACAATTTTCTCTGGTAGGACGTTTTAAGCCATGTAACAGCCTAACGGAAAAGAGCATTAAGAGTGTTGAGGACATTTAATAAGCTGTTAATACGTTTCCTCAACCCTTCCCACATTGCGTATTTACTTTATTGAGTCTGATCTTGTGTCTGGATAAGAAATGCTGTTTCCAAGGGATTCCTGATTTGTTTTTAAGGAGAAATTAAAGTTTTATAGGCTAAAACCCTTGCAAAAATATCTGAGTAAGAAGTACCATTATATGAGTTGCTATTATTGTTTTCCTTCACAGTATATATGTTAATGGAAGTTAAATAAAATGGGATTATAGAAAATATATCTAAACCAATGTAATTATGAATATTTTATACATCAATGTAATTGTCTAGAATTTGCAGGCAACAGAGATGCTGTCAAAAGCAAAAAAATGCTTCAAAGGTGCCACCAACTGTTTTGATTGTAAATTACAATTTAGGGACTTTAGCATGTATTAACACAGGCCATTAAATATGATCACATTTTTCATTGCTCTCAAGTACTGCTGCTGTTCTAAGAAACTAATTTCAGTCATTTGTCTTGCTTTCTAGTAAATTTCCAGGTTTTGAAAGTTTTCATTTTGTTTAAGTTTCTTCCTCAGCCAACAAGTTGGATAATGCTCACTTAAGAGTTCTACATTTTGGAATACATACTTAAGGAATACTTAACATCATTTCTTAAGGAATTTATTAACAAGGAAGAAAAGAAACATCTATATAAGTGGCAAACCTACAGATAGTAGGTTAAACGGAATAGCACAGATTATACTTGTAGATTGCAAATAACTAAAATTCATCAATAAAACACTGTTGCAATGTATGGCCTTTGATCTGCAATTCAGAGGCAAGAAAAGAACATGCACCTGTTTTATTTCCTGTTTTATTGTGGGCCAGCCAGTGAATGGATCTGATGGCCGTGTTCAGAAGTATATACTTGAACCAGAGAGCAACAAGTAGGCTTGGGGAGAAACGAGCTGCAGAAATGAGAAAATGACCTTAGCTAGAGGGCATTAGAGGAATTCTATAGGTTTAGAATGCCATATGTGGGAAGAACAAATTAAACATGATTCAACATGAACCATTTTCATCTCCACAAAGGACTTTTTAATGGATATCAAGAATATTTTCGATGGATCCAAGATTATAAGCTAAGGCTAAGAAAAATCACCGTGTTTCTCTCAAACAATGTTGCAAAAACAATTTCTTGCTATGTGAACTATTGCACTTAACTGGTGACCAATTAATTTTTAAAACTATTCTATGCAGAAGCAAAAATATCTTTCATTGTTGAAGAATTAGGTTCTATGACACCAGAACCCTGTTAAATGTCTGTTATTTTGTTGATCAAGTTCATAGAAAGATTAGGAATCTCATCCAAGGTAGAAATATGTTTTGAACCATTTGTTCAATTCAGTAAATCACTGCCATGAAAGTGCATCTTCAGTCCAAAACAAATTTTTATTTCCCTAGACATGTTAGCATCTTGATAAGCTCACTCAATAGGAAGTATTTAATACATACAGTAGTACAGCTGCTTCTGAGCTAAACTCTGCAAATAATAAATCCAAAGCTATTAAGTTTTGCTTACTCTGGTTGTATAGAACCCATCAGCTGTTGAAAATGTCAATTCAAGTTCAAATGATTCTGGGTTTAATTTTTCATTATTATTATTTATTTATTATTTTGTATACCTAGAATGAATATAATTTTATGTCAATTATACCTCAATAAAAAATAAAATAAATGAAATTATACAATCAAAAAAAGTTTCAACAGTGTTAAGTGATAGAAAGATACTACATACTGTTCAAAATAACATACTATTTCCAAGCCTCTTAACTGAATGCTTATTGTCCTTTTAATAAAAATGCGGATTGTGGGCACATCTGATGTAAATGAATTAAAATTTCATTTGCCCAGAATTTCGCATACTATATTAATAAGATTTATCTCAAACACTATTGTTAGTTTAATGAATATGGAGGGCAACTCCCCCCCCAACAAAAACAAAATAAAAAAACAAAACCCCCACAAAATATACATACCTATTTAGATATTTACAAAATTATTTTATTGGGATAATTGTATAGTTTTTTATTTAATTTTGGTTACAGTCGTATCTTTTCTACAGTTTTACAATGTGGCAGTTCATTCTGAAATGAGTTTTTTGTCTAGTATCTATTTAGCAGGCACCAGTTAAATTGAAAACTCAAAAATGTTAAGTTTAGTTACATTTAAATGATTTGCCTCTTGGTAAAATTCATAATGTGAAAATTATTAGAACATTTCAAACATATAAAGACTCTTTTTTTTTTTTTTTTCAACGTTTATTTATTTTTGGGACAGAGAGAGAGACAGAGCATGAACGGGGGAGGGGCAGAGAGAGAGGGAGACACAGAATGGGAAACAGGCTCCAGGCTCTGAGCCATCAGCCCAGAGCCTGACTCGGGGCTCGAACTCACGGACCGCGAGATCGTGACCTGGCTGAAGTCGGACGCTTAACCGACTGCGCCACCCAGGCGCCCCTAAAGACTCTTAAATATTTGCTTCACTGATATAAAATGGAGTATTGTAAGATTAATCTAATGCTATAAATAGAATATTTTGTCATTATATATCCTTTTATTGTGGCTAGTAGGTATATAATCTAATACAGCTTTTTTTGATAATAGTTTTTTTAGATCCATGAATATTAAAATTTTCTTATGGACGAAGAGATAGTAAGATATATGTAACTCAGAATCCCCTTGAAGACAAATTATCTCGTAGAGTTACTTTTGCAGCTTTTATGTTTGAGGACGAAGACAGACATGGTTTTATCTGAAATATTTGTGTAGAAAAGTAACCAAATGAGTGGAAACTATGGAAGTATTCTATTTTGTGTCGGGTACACAAAAGAGATTGATAAAATACCAAGTGGTACAAAAAAGGGCAAACTTAGTTGGTTAGATTTTGAGATAAGACATTTTTTAAAGATTTAACAACAATAAAAAGCAGCTTGGAGTGGAGACAATAAATTCATCTGTTTAGCAGAAGGGAAAAACTCCCTAAGAAGAAGAGAGCATATTCTTTAGAAGCATGCAAATAATATAAAAACTGATTACCTGGTGATTTTTTCAGGATTAGGAGAGGATATATCGGGTTGTAGTTTTGTATACAGTGAATCAGATATATATTTTGAATTTGCTTAATATTTCTGAATTTATCAGAAATCAATATTTGGAATTTTAGCAATTCTTTATTAGATGTAACATGTATAATATAATAAACAGTGTATGTTACTAATATGTATTTATCAATAATTCATGATTGTCTATGAAAAGTGATTTTACAAAATAATTTTAACAGCATCAAACATTTTGAAGATATTGCTTTAAGCATTAGGAAAATTAAAATAATTTACCCTGAAAATGATGCATATTTTTTTCTTGATTTTGTGAAGTATAGCAAAAATAATAGTTGTCAGTTTGTATAATTTATTGATGCATCTGAAAATGTAACAGATAAAGATGTTAGTTTAAAAAAAAGGGGGGGGGATAAAGTGTTTTATAGCACTGTAGTGATGCCACTAAGCTTTTTGCTAAGTGTAACAGTCTAGCTTAGAGACGAGTGAGAAAAAGTGCAATTAAATAGATATGACTGCAGTCTAGATTTAAGAAGTCCTTATCCTGAGTGTTTTTCACTTAAATTACAAAATCCAGGAAGCTATATAACAACTGGGAGCTTTCCATTTTTAAACTAAGTTCAAAGGAAGATCAAAATATTAGATCTAGCAGAGCCTCAACTTCCCAAGTCTCAAATATTTGAGCTGTGCATAAAAAGGGAACGAAAAAGAAATCGTGAGTGACATGCGTCACAGTTACTGACTCTTCTTTTTGACTAGAAGACTTATTATCTTCTTTAGATGGAACTGTTTTGTATTGTATCCTTTATACCAGATTCAAGTTCATCCAGAACAATTCACTGTTGATTGAAGCTATCCACTGCTTACTTCCGACTATCTAAAACTACCATCTACAGTACTCTTATTCCTTTTTACTTTAGATAAAAAGAACCTCCTATCCTCTACAGATGGAGAGGAGCCATAATACATTTAGGTGGTAGAGACAGAATGAGTAAGTTTGTGGAAGTCATACTGGTTTTACATTCTGCACAGATCATTCTGGGGGACAGACAGAGGCAAGGATTTGTTATTGTCTGAGGCAGTTCTGGCTGTGGCCTCTTTCCTCAGGTACCTGTTAGATGTCCCTGCTGTTTGGATAGAAACATTTGCAATAATTAAGTACTGAGATGGATCCAGAGATATATCTGTTTCCTGCAAGAGAAAAAATAATAAATTTGGTTAGCATTGGAATGAAAATAATTATAGGCATGACATTTTTCTTTGCCTTTAATGGTCTTTTGGTATTGAAAGATGTTAAATCTGCTCCAACCTACTGCTAATTTAACTCCTACTAACTGATTCAAATTAACTCCTATTCAATAGGGCTGGGTATTATTGGTTTTTTTTTTTCATTTTGTAAATGAGTCACAAGTACCATTGTTGTCATTCTTGCCTCACACAGTTCTTCTTCAAAACGCTTGCTGTTCTTTTTGCACTTAATTTTCAAAGCACATTTGGAACCCCACTTCTTCTATGAGGCCTCCCCTGAATACTTTAGCTGCCCCACAATTCCCAACTCCTTTTCCTTCCCAGGCTTTATGGTACCTACCATAACTCTTGGCTTTGGGTCACATTTATACATGCTCCTTTGGCTCTGGGGTTTCATTGACCATGCCTTTTCCCCCATGGTCCTTGGCATCACCTTGGTGGCACTCTAGAAATATAAACTGGCTAAGCAGTAGAAGTGTGAGGGCAGATTGTTACCCTTTACTCATAAGTACAACATCCAAGAATCATTATCATCTCAAAGATATTATCATCTCAATCATTTTCATCTCAATTATTTTGGGGGGGGGCAGGTGGATGACTCAGTCAGTTAAGCACCTGACTTCGGCTGGGGTCATGATCTCACAGCTCATGAGTTTGAGCCCCACGGAGGGCTCTGTGCTGACAGCTCTGAGCCTGGAGCCTGCTTTGGATTCTGTATCTCCCTCTCTCTCTGCATCCCGCCCCCCCCCCCCCGACCCCCGCTCATGCTCTGTCTCTCTGTCTGTCTCTTTCTCAAAAATAAATAAACACTAAAATAAATTTAAAATGTATTTATTTATTTGGGAGGAGAGGCGCAGAGAGAGAAGACACAATGGAATACTACGTGGCAATGAGAAAAAATGAAATATGGCCTTTTGTAGCAACGTGGATGGAACTGGAGAGTGTGATGCTAAGTGAAATAAGCCATACAGAGAAAGACAGATACCATATGGTTTCACTCTTATGTGGATCCTGAGAAACTTAACAGGAACCCATGGGGGAAGGGAAGGAAAAAAAAAAAAGAGGTTAGAGTGGGAGAGAGCCAAAGCATAAGAGACTGTTAAAAACTGAGAACAGGGGCGCCTGGGTGGCGCAGTCGGTTGAGCGTCCGACTTCAGCCAGGTCACGATCTTGCAGTCCGTGAGTTCGAGCCCCGCGTCGGGCTCTGGGCTGATGGCTCAGAGCCTGGAGCCTGCTTCCGATTCTGTGTCTCCCTCTCTCTCTGCCCCTCCCCCGTTCATGCTCTGTCTCTCTCTGTCCCAAAAATAAATAAACGTTGAAAAAAAAATTTAAAAAAAAAAAAAAACTGAGAACAAACTGAGGGTTGATGGGGGGTGGGAGGGAGGGGAGGGTGGGTGATGGGTATTGAGGAGGGCACCTTTTGGGATGAGCACTGGGTGTTGTATGGAAACCAATTTGTCAATAAATTTCATATATAAAAAAAAAAGAAAGAGAGAATCCAAAGCAGGCTCCATGCCAGCATGGAGGCTGACTCAGGGCTCGATCCCATGACCCTGGGATCATGACCTGAGCTGAAATCAAGAGTCAGATGCTTAACTGACTGAGCTACCCAGGCACCCCAACATAAATATATTTTAAAATATCACCCAGTGTTAACCTGTTGTTCCTCCTTTCATTCTTATTTTCATCACTTTTGATCATTGAAAACTATATATAACATGTTTTCATTAAATTTGAGGTTATCACCTTTTTCCTTTTTGTTCAAGAGATAGTTAAAAGAAAACAGAAAAATTTATACTTTTTTTTTTTTTTTGAGTAGGCTTTAAGCCCAGCATGGAGCCCAATACAGGCCTTGAACTCAGGACCCTGCGCTGAGATCAAGAGTAGGATGCTTAACTAACTGAGCTACCCAGACACCACTGAAACTAGTAAAATTTAAAATCTCACTACTTATGCAACATTTTTAGGCTTGTTATTTGATTAATAATTAAATAATTATTGCATCCTTCCTAAGAGTACATACTTCATAATCTTACAAGAAATTCTAGGACTTTTGGCACAGTTTTATTTATGGAGAAACAAGTTGTGTTTATTTTGGGGAACACGTGGGTATTTATTTATTTTCTATGGTAGAGATTAATAGATAAATTGAACTTCGGACTTGAAATTTATTATGTACTGTTACAATTGAATAAACTTTCTTTTTTTAAAAAATTATCGTAAATTCCTTAACTCTTCTAGGTATTTTTGCTCTTGTCTTATTTAATAGGGAAGATTAGAAACGTTACAATTTTACTTTTATAGTGGGGATATCAGTTTTGAATCTTTAACTTGGGAATTGTGATGAACCAGAACAGGTTGCAGACGTTGTCACTACACAAGAAAGCGGGCTTGATGCTCACTGTCAAATAACCTTGGGCTTAATGTTCTCAAAACGGGAGATCAAAGAGACCAAACACTCATTGGTAGAGATGAGGAACCATGGTGGGCAGAAGGCTTATTCTGAAGTTGGAGGTGTTGACATTTCTATGATCTGTGATAGACCACTCACTGACTGATGTTTAATACACAGGAAAACATTTGGCATGTGACAGGGGTACTCACTGACTCTTCTTTGAGCAGCCAAAAAGAAACTTGTGCCAATGTAAATAAGAGATGGGACTCATGTCTGCATTATTTTCGCATTGCAGACTCTCCCTCTTGACACTCTCACCTATACTCATCGCTTCAGATTGGATCCACATGCAGAAGTCTCATTTATATTTATAGCTCAGACTTCTCTTCTTAGCCTCCATCATTCCATTGGCCTAGCTACTTACTTAATAGTCTCTTGAATGTCTCAAAAGCCTCTCAAAGTCAACATATCAAAATCAACTTAGGCTGTTTTCCCAGATCTTCCCCTATTGTTCTCTCACTCAACAAATGGCACCCACACACATCCAGTTGCTCAACTCAGAAAAGCAAATGATTACCTCTCCTTCAATCCAATATCCAAATTTTCCACCAAATTGTGTCATTTTTACCCTATAAATATCCTATGAACCCATATCCTTGCCTCCATGTCATCCTCACCACCCTAGCCCGAGCTACTATCACCCACAAACCTGAAATTATTTATAATATCTGAAGTACTTTCTATTGTTGTATCTCTTCAACCCTTTACCTGCAGAGTATCCAGAATGATCTATTTTGTAGGAAAAATCTGATCATATTACCATCCACATTTAAAAATCATTTGTAGCAGGATAGTATTTTCATACCCTGAATTCTACCCCTTGGTCTTGCTGTTTTGGGTCATTTAGACTGTTCAAAACTTAATGCCTCCAGACTGGATGCACCAGTGACAATGGCATGTGCAGGTTAATGATGAAGAAAGATGGAGTAGCATTCATTTCCCTAGATGCAGTTGACAATAGAGGACCCCTAAAAGGCAAATGCAACTCTGGGGATGGGATAAAATGAAACATTATACTGATTGAAGAACCCTAAATTGATAACTTTTATAGTGAATTGATAGTAACTAATTATCTACCATGTGGTGGAACGGGCTTAAAATAGAAATTAAGGTGGAATGCTGAACATTACTGAAATAACGTATTTCCTTACAACTTAGTTTGTGACCTGAAATCCATGCCTACTCTCCTTTTTGGTGGCTTCTCATTGCTATTACAAAGAAGAAGAAACCACTGAACATGGCCTGTGCAGCCCTTCCCGGATCTGGCTTTCTTCCAGCCTCATCATCACCACCATCCCCACGAGTGTCAGTCTGTTAAGCATCTGACTCTTGATTTTGGCCCAGGTCATGATCTCATGGTTCCTGAGATTGGCCCACATCGTGTTCTGTGCTGAGTGTGGGGCCGGCTTGAGATTCTATCTCTCCCTCTCTCTGCTGTTCCCCCACACATGCATGCACTCTCTCTCTAAATAAATAAACTTTAAAAACAAATTTAAAAATGGGGCACCTGGGTGGCACAGTCGGTTGGGCACCTGACTTTGGCTCAGGTCATGATCTCACAGCTCAAAGGCTTGTGGGTTCGAGCCCTGAGTAGGGCTCTGTGCTGACAGCTCAGAGCCTGGAGCCTGCTTCTGATTGTGTCTCCCTCTCTCTCTGCCCCTTCCCTGCTCGCACTCTGTCTCTCTTTCAAAAATAAATAAACATTAAAAAATAATAAATAAATAAATAAATAAAATAAATAAATTAAAAAATAAAGTCAGACTGCTGAATATAGAATGATTTGAAGTCTGTTCAAAAAAATTTTTTTTTAATTTTTCTTTAACGTTTATTTTTTGAGAGACAGAGAGAGAGAGAGAGAGAGAGAGAGAGACAGCATGAGCAGGGGAGAGACAGAGAGACAGGGAGTCACAGAATCCGAAGCAGGCTTCAGGCTCTGAGCTGTCAGCACAGAGCCCAATGCGGGGCTCCAACCCATGATCTGTGAGATCAGACCGGAACTGAAGTCGGATGCTTAACCAACTGAGACACCAAGGTGCCCCTCTGTTCAAAATTCTTAATAAAAATAGCCATCCTAAAAGAACTGTCCAAAGCAGATAGGATAAAATGGCTTATTTAATATTTACTGGTTAATGAAGCTGCTGGTGGCCTTTGTCATGAAACGTTTCAAAATTTTAGGCATAAACTTTAGAGATAGAGGACAAGTATTCAATTGATGATGGACACCTTTGGGAAGAAGAAGAGAAGTGAGTATGGGAAAAATGGATAAAAGTTGTTTTACTAATCCCTGGCTAATTAGTCCATGACCTCCAATTAGCGAGATATTGTGACACTGAAGAGTTTTTGTTTGAATTTCAAAAAATACTCTGGTGATCTGGAGAGAGATCTCTGAAGAAAAAATACAGTGGAGAAGGATGTGAGTTGCTTCAGTTATGTCATTTATTTCAATAAGGATGACACTGAATGGCAGCCTCAGTATCATGGACTTCCCCACCCCCCAAGTCAAACTGGAAGCTTTAGGAGGTTTATTTAAAGAGCAATTAAGAGATTGTCTTCAGTTACAAACAATCATGTAGGGGAATGCAGCTCCAAAGAGGGAACCAAATGAGGCCAACAGAGGATTAATTTGGCTTCATTTATCATTCACTGATGAGGGTCCAGAGCAAAATATACCCTGTCATTTCTTTTCTGAGGGAATATTGTGCTTCTTCACAAGAGTCCAGCAACTGGGGTCAATCCAAACCCTCTGTCAATATTTTATTTTCATTCTTTTCAACCAATTCCTCATTTTAGAAGCCTTACTGTTTAGGAAGTAAGTGAGGTCTTGGGGATCAACAAAACCAATCTGTCAATTACTGGTTTAATTAAGGTACTCTCCTGACAGCTCCAAGTACGTGAATTAAAAGCCCTGAGCGTTTTAACACATGCTGAATATTGCAAATAACATAATTTAGTTTGTTTTAAGACAGTTTCTTGGCCTGGAGATCATCTATGACTCTTCCCACCTCCATTTTCTTTATTTGCCCTAAATTTCAGTCTATTTATGAGACCAGCAGCCAAGTACACTGCCTAATTTTCCTGGGGGAGTCTGAGCCTGATCAATACTTGGGAAAGGTAGCCGTTGGCAAGGTGAGGAATAAGAAAATTCCAAAGACTCTCATCTCTTTAGGGGTACTCCTTAGCCATGAACTATCTCCTCTTGGTCAGAAACCACAGCTTTGTGGGCAGGCAGCTACAGAAGATGAGGGGAAGTCACAGCCCCACATCTGGCTTCTTAAACCACCATTGCTTTCTGCTTGAATGGCCTCACACCCTCTCTTTCAGAGACTCTGTCATCATTTGCTTTCCTCTCTTAGTTCCCTCTTTCTTACATCCTCATATCTCCGCTTAACTTATACCAGATCTGTGATAGCAAAGAGAGTTTAGAAATAGAAAATATGAACTTAAGCATTAGAAAAGTGAAATGACACTCTCAAGGACACAGGATTAAGGGACGTGTGCTATTCCTATCACTGCTGTGACAGCATTTGCAGGGTTTCAGCACTTTCCAAAAGCACTTTAATAGGTCTCATGTTAAACTTCCAGATCCACTCTAAAAGCCTATAGCCCACTAAGAATTGCACTGTACTTAACACTTGGCACTTTATTTCTCTCTTAGTCTTCTTAGTACTTTATTCCTTACATATATGCAAATATATCACGATAAAGTAGATTGCATAATAGCTCGCAGGCTTATGTGAATGAATGGGTCATTTTTATGAGACTGATTCACTACCTACAGCACTAACGAGGCACCTGAATGAATGGGTCATTTTTAAAAGAAGATTATAAACTCCTGATGGTCTCCCCAAACTCCTGTGGCCCAGGACCCGTCACGTAGTTAATATCCATAAATATATGACGACTGTCATGGCAGTACTAAGCTAGGGATATTTGCATACCCAGTACCAGTATGACATGATATTAACCTAATTCTCCACTGAGCACAAGCTGCAGAAGATATTCTGAGCAGTTTCTTAGTAATCGTGGTGAGTGCTAAAGCCATGTGTGAGAAAGCTGTATATTTTCCACCATTTTCAGTCTCTTGCTCCCAGCAATATGTTGAATCTGCTCATTAAAATAGTCAAAAGGCTGTGACTGTTTTAGTTTCTCCCTCCATCTACACTGATTGATGACCCCATGTTGTCTCCATCCCCAAGAGGCATCATATATCCTCTTTGCTTTACGAAGTTATTCAAGCACAGGTGTGCTGATTTAGGCCTCCTGGAGAGGTTTCCTCTGTGTAGGATGCTGAAAAATATCTGTGTGTTGAGTTTGATTGGCCTGCTATCTACAGCTACCCAGATTACATACATTTAAAGGTGACAATACTTCACATATTCCTCTTCTACACACATGAATACCTATTTTTCTTTCATTTACTTAAGCCATCACTTACATCATTTTATTGAAATAAGTCATTTTCTGCTTGCTAATTTTTTTAGACCACATGCCTTGAGGTTTGTATATGGCATGTGTAGGGGAGGAAAAAATTTTCCTTCCATTCTTCAAGGTCTTCCATCTGGTTTAAGAATTAAATTGACATGGGACAGATTAACAGGAGAAAAACCCAAAATTTTATTATGTGCACCCAGAGACTCCATAGTAAGATTGAAATCTCAAGAAATGACCAATACATGCAGTTTTTGTTAAGTTTATTTATTCATGTGAAAGTGTGCACACGGAGGAGGGGCAGAGAGAGAGGGAGAGAGAGAGAATCACAAGCAAGTTCTGTCAGGCTCTGACGTGGGGCTTGATCCCATGAACTATGAGATCATGACCTGAACCAAAATCAGAGTTGGACACTTAACCAACTGAACCACCCAGGCACCCCAGCAGTTTTTATACCATTTAGACAAAGAGACAAAGAGACAATAAATCTGTGAGGAAATGTCAGAACAAAGAAGTTTAAGTAACTTTGGGAGCTTCAGTTAGGAATTCTAAACAGAATTTGAGCTATGGTAGTAAATTATCAAAAACTAATGGGGGTTGTTTATAAGGCCTTCTCTGCTCTGCATTTTCTGTTTCTTTACCTCCTGGTACAGGGAGAGTACCTTTTACATGGGAGATTTATTTTTTGCTTTCCAGAGACAAAGGGTTAGGGGAGAAGGCAGTCAGAGTGTTCTTTTTTGCATTGGCCATTTCTTTAGAAACTTCTATTTAAAATTACCAATATGCCAAAGTGGCACATTTTGGTGCAGGTTGCCTTTTCCCCCTATAGATGCTTAGAATAGTTCCTAGAACATCAGTACACAGGAAATATCTGTACACTTCTGGATTGGATTGGACTAAATTGAAGAATTGGTGGTGCCAGAGATGGGGTAAGCAGGCTGGGCTGGTGGTGAAGAGAGAGTGGGGAGCTTAGTGGTTTGGAACATGACAACTCTAACAGTCCTATAGGACATCCTGGGGGAGGGATTTAGTAGGCAGTCAGGGACATGAGACTGGAACTTGAAAGAAGGTTGATGTCACTGCTTTTGAGAACATAACCTGGGAGTGCATAAAACCATTTGTGGAAAGGAGAGATTTTAGACTGCTGGCTCTTTTGAGAAGCTTGCACAAGATCACAGGTGGGGCAGTGGAGGCAGTTTCCAGAGGCTGCATTTATCACTGCAATCCAGAAGAGGTGTGGAGCAAAGAGAACTTTCCCAGCGATGTACAGAGTTTTGAGCTATTTTCCTTGTAAAAGCAATAATTAATTACATCTGTGAAACATGTATGCTCATTTCCTGGTTCAAAGCATGAGTCAAAGGGCCAGAGGAAATCAGAAAGAAAAATATTGAGGAGGGAAAAGAACATTAAGCTCAGTATCAAGAGCTTGGCCAGGGAAATTCTGTGTCAGAATCTCATCAATGCAAGTTGACAAGATCTCTCATGACAGTTTAGGAAAAAATGGAAAATACGAATTATAATATCAAGACTACTTTGATGCTTAGTAGAATGACTGCAGCACGAAAGCAGTAATGTCAAAGAGTGGTCTTTAGTAGCCCGCCACAGGGCTCTATTCTGTGCTGTCCTGTTTAATGATTTCTATCAATAATTCAAGTGAGGAGCTTGGAGGACAGTTAACATACTCACTGGTGATAATAGCCTTGGTAGCAGAGAGAGCATGATGGATAACAAAATTAAAACTCAAGATCTTCAAATCTTAATAGGTAAGGAGAGTCAAATTTAGAAGAAAATCAAAATTTACTCCTTTTCACATTAACTGAAACTATTATTGGTTATTATTACTTGCCATTTTTGTATATGAGGAGACCTGTATTTTTGTTTGTTTTATTTTTTATTTTAATACAAGACTTTGGACTCATATTAAGTTTTGACTGCTTAAGCGCATACTAGTTCTGGAGAGCTTACCACCAAATCCCTTGTTATATGAGAAAAATAAACTCTTTCTCAAACCACTGCCATTGGGTTTTACATCACATGCCAAATATGACTCTTAATTGAGAGATAAGGTCTAGGTTATTTAATCTTCATAGCAACCCCAAGAAGTAGATTTTGTTACAAATCTCATTTTTAAGCTAAGAAAATTAAAGCTTAGGGTTAAATTGCTTTAAGTCATATAGAGAGTAAGAGGGAAAAACGTGCTTTTGAACTTAGCTCTGCCTGATTCCAGGTCATGCTTGCTCTTCACCGCCATGGAGTAATATCTGCATAGTGGTAAAGAGCAGAACATAGCCAGCCCTGTAATAGACCTGTTTTCCCTACTTTCAAATGCAGCTACAATAATACAGCTACTTAGAATATCTAGCTCATTTAGTCACTTAATAAGTGTGTATTGTGTATTAGGCACCAAGCTAAGCAGAGGGAAAAACAGTAGCAAACAAAACATTTAAGTATTTTTTTCCTGCCTTTGTAGAGCTCACAGTCAATGAAAAATGACAAGTAAACTCTGCAGCATAACAGATAATGAAAAGGATGATGGAGAAAACTAAGACTGGGAAAAGTATGAGCATGCTAAGCAAGGCAGGTATGATCTCCATTTTAAAATACAGGCAGGAGGGGCGCCTGGGTGGCGCAGTCGGTTAAGCGTCCGACTTCAGCCAGGTCACGATCTCGCGGTCCGTGAGTTCGAGCCCCGCGTCAGGCTCTGGGCTGATGGCTCGGAGCCTGGAGCCTGTTTCCGATTCTGTGTCTCCCTCTCTCTCTCTGCCCCTCCCCCGTTCATGCTCTGTCTCTCTCTGTCCCAAAAATAAATTAAAAAAAAAAAAAAAAACGTTAAAATACAGGCAGGAAACTCCTCACCAAGAAAAAGATATTTGAGCAAAGACCTGAAGGGATAAAGGAGCGAGTCAGGCAGATATCTCAAGGAAGGGGCATCCAAGCAGAGGCAGTAGAAGGGGCAGAGCCGTGAGGCAGGCATGTGCTGGCCGTCCCAAGAACAAGTTGGATAATGTGGCTGCAGTGCGGTAGGTGAGGGAGAGAGAAGTAGGGGATGAAGCAGAGGTAATGAAGGATCATGTCAGTCACGTAGGCCATTTTCAAAACTTAATTCAATGGAGTGAGGACATTGAAGTGTTTTGAGCACAGGAGCAGCATGATCTCACATATCTAAAAGAAAAACAGGCCACTCTGTTTAAATAAACTTCGGGGTTGGCAAAGACAGAAAAAAGGTATACGGTTAGGAGGCCATTATGATAATCTAGTTGAGAGAAGATAGTGGCATGGACCAGAGTGGTAACAATAGAACTGGAAAGTGATCAGATTCTGCATATATTTTCAAGATGGCATGAACAGAATATTGAATGAGGAGTATGGAAGAAAGGGAAGGGTCAGTGATGGTTTCTGAGCTAAGAACCTAAAAGAATGAGCTGCCATCAACTCAAATGGGGGGGGGATATTTGGGGGCATTGGGAGCTTAGTTTTGAACATGCTGAGATTGAGATGTTTATTAGGCATCTGAGAGAAAACATTAAGCAAATGTTAAATGTAAGAGTCTGAAGTTCACAGACAAGGTATACTCTGCAGGTATAAATTTGTCAGTCTTCAGTGTATGGAGGATGTTTACAGATGGGAGGCTAAATGAAATCACCAGGAGAGTGAGTGTAGTTGTAAGAGAGGATGCTCCAGGACCGAGTGCAGAGATACTCCAATATTTATAAGTTGGAAAAATATAGAAGAATCAACTAGAGATGCTAAGAAACATGATAGTCCTTGGGAGTAGAACCAGAGAGCATAGCATCCTAGAACCAAATGAGTGAGGGAGGGATCAGCTGTATTAAGTGTTGTTGATAATTACCAAGGAAGATAATTATTAAGAATTGACTAAAGGGTTTTGGCAAGTGGGAGGCATTGGTGACTCTACAAGAGCAGTCTTGGTGGAGTGGTGGAGGTGAAAACCATTGTAAAATGTGCCAACAACAATGGCCGGGATACGGGAGAGGGAGCCCAGGGATTAGAATCAACAAATATAGGTAATTTCTAGGAATGTGATATAAGGAAAGCAAAGAAATGGCACTAGGGGAATATGTGGTCAAAAGAGTTTCTTTTCCTTGTTTATGAGAGATTTTATAGAATGCTTATATGGGTGAGAAGAATGATTGAGAAGTTGGGGAGGGTACAATTTAAGATTAATTTCTGAGGATTGACTGTGATAATATGTGTAAAACACTTAACATAATGCATAGACAACTCCATACATATTAGGTGTTAGTATTATTCTCTATCATGATTTTCCACCAAAGTATTATAGCATAATTGTTTACAGCATCATGTTACAACTATATAGATTCCTTTGCTTTTTATTTATTATGGACAAATTATTTCTATTCAATGTCTTAAAATGGCTTATTAAAAATTATGTTACTTAACTTACTTTGTATTTTTGCATTTTGACCAATATCTTCCACAAAATATAATAATTCTCACTTCACCCCTCCCATAGTTTTAGAGTATAGGTACATATCTGCAGGTGAATTATTTCAGATTGATAAACCTTGTCAAATCTAGTTGATAGTGTCCTGTCAGCTACAATCCCAAGACACTCAGATTCTGATAGAGATGCTTTTTATTAGCTGAGACGACATAGGGAGCCACGGAAACATAGGTTTTTGGAAACTTGTGCTAACACTACTTGTTAAAGAGTAGAACTTTCTAGATTGATATGGAGTAGATTCATTTTGCACTGTAAGAAAAGTATGTTAATTATTGTAACAAATGTACTTCCTTATTAGGAAATTTCACTGGAAGGAATTTCATAGTGTGTACCTTAGAAGATGGAATTTATTTGTGAATCTTGTTTCTATGCATCAATTCTAAGCGTGCAGTACAGTTGGGTATTCTCAAAGTAATGAAAACTACTGCAGTAGTCTTTTCATATTCTTGCCTGACTTAGTTATCTATTGCTGCCTAACAAATTCCCCCCAAAACTTAGTAGCTTAAAAGAACTGTAAATGTTGATTTTGCTATGTAGTTTTTGTGGGTCCGAAACCCAGGAGTGGCTTTGCTAAGTGGTTCTGGTTCAGGGTCCCTCATGAAGTTAAGGCCATTTGAAGGCTTGCTTGGGCCTGGAGGATTTATTTCCAGTGTTAACTTATATTCCTGGCAAGTTAGTGCTGCTTTGGGCCAGAGACCTCATTTCCTTGCTATGAGAACTCATCCATAGGGCTGCTGGAACATTTTTACCACATGGCAGGTGATTGGCTGCTCTAAGTATTTTAAGAGACAGAAAGGCAAAATATATTATGGCACAACCTCAGATCTCAACACTGCCATTTCTATTGGTTAAACATATCAGCCTACTCAGTTAAGGAGGGGACCATTAAATACTAGGATGCAAAAATCTTGGAGCTCTACCTTGAAGGCTGGCTTCACCACAATGCACCTCAGAGGGCTGTATGGACCATGGCAAATCAAATCTGTTGAATAATTTAGCCATAACTGTACGTTCTATTTTCATGTTTAGTTTATCTGTCTCTACTTTTATTATTAAACTTAATGTTCAAAAATCAACACTACCCTACGATCATCAGGGTTTTTTTTTTTTAACATTTAAACAGTTTGCATATAGATGGTGGAAACGTCAAGCAAAGGTAGATTTATTACATGCCTTATTTCTTTTAAAGTAATAACAAATAAGATAGAAAGCGCACATAAATTTAAGTCTTTGCCCTACAAATTACTAGTTGAGTTGATTTAGGGCAAGCATTTCTCATATCTAAAGTAGGAATGGTGAGGCACGCGGGTGGCTCAGCTGATTGAGTGTCAGACTCCTGGTTTTGGCTGGAGTCACGATCTCAGGGTTTGTGAGTTTGAGCTCCGCACTGGGCTCCACACTGACAGTGCAAGCCTGCTTGGGATTCTCTCTCTCCCTCTCTCTCTCCTCCTTCCCCACTTGGGCTTGCTTGCTGTCTCTCAAAATAAATAAATAAACGTTTTAAAAAATTAAAAAAATAAAGTAGGAAGGGTGATGATGGTGATGAAACAAGATCAACTACATAGTGTTACTGTAAAAATTAAATGTATGTGCATTTGAGAAAGCACCGTAAAACTGTGATTTAGGTTTTGTGAATGCCTTACATTACTTTGCCAAGTGAGAGTGCTTGCTTTCTTTCTTTTTTTTTTTAATGTTAATGAGAGTGCTTTCTAATAAATGGTGCTTTGTATCATATCCCCTTGGCCCAAGTTTGGTTTTAGCTGCATGGATAATAGTATCAAATCTATTACTACACTACGACTACTACTACTGCTGTTACTCCTACTACTGTTACTTCTACTACTAGAATGATAAAATTTTTTTTATTTTTTTATTTTTTAATTTATTTTTTTTTCAATATATGAAGTTTATTGTCAAATTGGTTTCCATACAACACCCAGTGCTCATCCCAAAAGGTGCCCTCCTCAATACCCATCACCCACCCTCCCCTCCCTAAAATTTTTTTTAAATAAAAGAAAAAAATCCATCACAATTAATTATGTTTGTCCTATGGCAATCAGTGGACAATCACTGAATTGTACAAATCAGTGTGGAAGCCAGCGGATGCATGCTGCACTTCTTACCATTCAGGTGGACAATTCTGGAAGGTCTTCTGAGTACTTCTCAGGAGGTCAATGGAATTGAACCTTCAAAGCCATGGCAGCAACATCAATATGCTCTTATCTTATATTAGCTGTTTCCACTTCCGGAGATTAAGCAACAGTCTTTCCCTTAGTAGTCGAAATGAAGAGAGTAATGTAGAATGATTATATTGAAATTGGGAATACTTCTTCTGGAGGAGAGACACTGACAATGGCAAGTGAGGAGAGTGGAGGGTAGGAGCAGTCCACTGTAGGCACCAGCAATAATGGGCTGCAGTGTCTTTAGGGAATATAAAAAGACTAATAAATCCAACAAAAAGTCATAATGCTTTTCAAAAATACAACGCGCTAGCAATTCTAAGCAATGTCAGGTGAAATCCTGTTTCCTAACAGCACAGATTGATTGTACCACCCTTCTTTTTATGCCTCTGGTTTCAAATTCAATCATAATCTGTAAATTGGGTATGTTATTCTAATGGTTTGAGTATTTAAATATGGGTGGGGTATGGGGTATGCAGCTGTGTTAGGTCTTAGTTTCAAAAACAGGACAAAAGGAGTGTGAGTGACATTGAGCAATAAATTATCACTCTGTATCAAGCATGCTAGAGGTGTTGTGTAGTCCCAAACAGAGCAGTTGGAGAGACAAGGAGGCAAATTCTTGGGTGCTACTGAGGTCCTTCACGATTTTCAAGTACTTCTGAATCCTTGTGATAAATAACACTCAGGTCAATGCATTTATATCCAAGAATATAATGGACTTGCACAAAGATATGCTGCAAAGTTCTAGTCCATAAGATAGGATTTCAGAGCTATTATTTGGGGATATGGAGTTTCAGTAGGCATTACCAAATTTTTGCCCATATTAACTGCAGTATCATTTGCATTCTATAGTCTCCTCTATTTTAGCCTACTTTGTTAATTTTGGAGAAGAATTAATAACTTATACTTACATTTTTCATATAGCATTTTTTTCTGGATATTTAGTAGTTTTAAATGGACATTGATGTACAATCTTTTCAATATCCACTATCTGATAAAAATGAAAGCATTGAAGTTTTTGGCATTTTGTTCCCAAATGTAATTAATCATTGACCTCAACATATGTCTCCCAGGAAAATTCAGCATTACTAATTAGTGCTTTTTCTCCTCTGTGCCAAGGAATTAAGAAAGCACATATATGAACTAATTATATAAAATGTATTTTCACAACTATTTCTGTCAAAGAGGTCATGACTAAAGCTGGTCAGTTTTTCTTCCCACTCCTATCTAAGTTGAAGATCTTATTTTCAATAAATGAATGTGTAATTATTATAATGAATTCTAAGCTCATAAAACGATTAATGTGCTTGATTCTTTTCCAACCATTAGTGATTCCTTTTGCTTTGCAATATCATTTTTTAACATGGCCTAGTTACTCTTATAAAAATTTACTTCTTGAAGTCCCTTATTTTCTTTAGAAGAAGTAGGTTTTTGCTATTACCATAACAAAAATGTACCAACTTACTAACTTTGTGGTTATGTCACTAGCTAGACCCCAAGACCTGACCTTTACTGCCTACCTGCTAGCACCCAACAACTTTGTCCCACATTTTTCCTTCAGCTGTTCTTCCCAGCTTCTCTCTTAACTGAGGCAATGGAAAATGAAACCACCCCTCAAACAATAATGACGACCCTGACAGGACATCCAGCGGCCCAGACCATGCAGACCAGTTTGAGTGGAAGCACCATTTATGTCTGCACAGATGGACCATGGAGTGACCTCTAGAATGACCAACAATTACCTTTAAACCTCATTATAATACTAAAATCTCTATCTAAGGAGGAACCTCAGCCTCATTCACATAACATACGATGTATGTATAGACATGTTTCCTTAAGGTGCATGTATTTGCCTTATGCCTGTATTTGCATATGATGACAAGGATCCCCTTTTTAAATATCATCCTGGGGCTTCTGGGTGGCTCAGTCAGTTAAGGTTAAGCCTGCGACTTCAGCACAGGTCATGATCTCATGGTTCGTGAATTCAAGTGCCACATCAGGCTCCGTGCTGATGGCTCAGAACCTGGAGCCTGTTTCTGATTCTGTGTCTCCCTCTCTCTGCCTTTCCCCTGCTCTCTCTCTCTCTCTCTCTCTTTCTCTCTCAAAAATAAATAAAAACATTAAAAAATAAATTTTATCCTAACCCTAAATGAAAGGAACCTATCCACTCTTGCTCAGAGAGTCACAGCTTTGGAAGTTATTCCTGTTATCTCCTTATTTGCTGCAAATAATTTCCTTTGTGTGACAACTCATTTGGTGTAGTTTCTATCTGTGACTCACCAAGGAGTGAACTTCTGCTAGTTCGGTTACAGTTACCTATGACATTTAAGAGAATCAGCCTCATTACAAATCAAGGTAACTTTTGCTTAATGAAATACTTGAAAATGAAGAAAATATAGAATGTATTTTACTAGTGAAATAATTTACTCACAATAGTCATTTTCATACTCTGTGTGTTGGGTGGTTTGGGAAGGGAAGGAAGGTGGCCTTGAATAAAGCCCCATGAGGTCCACAGAGTGAGAAGAGTTATTCTGACTGGTTAATAGAAAACAACTGGGGAGTCGATTCAGAATGCATGTTAAAATAATAGTTAACTTATAACTCAAAAATTAAACCTGTTTTGGGTTCTGTCTTTGGGATGCAGAAAACTATGGAAAAAGTTTCACCTCAGCATCTAAGATGTGAACGTTTTCTGAGGTTATTGGAGGCTGTGCCTCATACTGTGTAAAGAGCTGCTCACCGTAGGCCAGAATTTCTCATTAGGCGTAGGCATAAACTCATAGACATGGGGTTAGAAAGAGATTCTTTTAGGTCTTTGTAAAGAAAAAAGGAAAACACTCCCTTCCTGTGCTTTTACACTACACTCACAGTGCCACTTTCACTCCTGGTCACTGAGTGTGTGGGGTTTTTCCCATACTGTGCAGGGGTGCAGGTGCTCTTGCACCTGGCTCTGGATCTCCCAAGCAGACTACATTCAGACACTCGCTGCTGACAAAATCCAAAGGTAGAGAAATGAGTGCTGATAAAACAAGAAAGGAATTTATTTCAGTGGGGCTGATACTGGGCAGAGGACTAAAGTCTCTAAAAACGAAAGTCTCAAAGAGCTGAAAATACTTCTACGTTTATATATGGAAAATGTGGGACAAAGGTCGGGGTATACATGCAGGCAGGCAATAAAGGTTAGGTCATCCTTGTCTTGGAGTCACTCGTGTGTCATCTTGCTGGCTGAGGGCAGTCCTTGTTGCTGGAGGGGGGTAGTTTCAGTTCTCATCAGGGATGATGATGACTGGCAAGGTCTTTTGACTGAGTTAACAGATAAGCTGGAAAGAATAACTTAACAATTAGAAAGTTTGAGGTCACAATGGAGGTGGTTGAAGTCCTCTTTCTTATTTTTTTTTTAAGTGTTTATTTTTGAGAGAGAAAGGAGAGCAGAGGAGGGGAGCAGAGGATCTGAGGCAGGCTCTGTACCGACAGCAGAGAGAACTCTATGTGGGGCTTGAACTCATGAACAGCGAGATCATGACCTGAGCCAAAGTAGGGCGCTTAGCCACCCAGGCTTCCCTAAGTCTTCTTTCAATACCAAACAGTTGTGCATCACCAGCTGAGTGCCATGCAAATTTAATGCAATTCTGATGCTATCTGCCTGGGATGGCATGGGATCTCTCAAATTAAGGGCTCAGTTCTACAAGACTGCTTCCTGCCACCTGCCCTCTTCAGACAGCAATCCCAAGTCCAGGTTGTTACCTGTGCTTCTGATCCAAACTGCAAATTGGAGGTTCCCATGACTCACTCCTTATCATGATTAATTTGCTAGAGTGGCTCACAGAACTCAGAAGAACAGTGTGCTTACAGGGTTGCCTGTTTAATATTAAAGGATATAACTCAGGAGCAGTCTTAAGAGATGCACAGGGCAAGGTATATGTGGGAAGGGGCCGAGATCTTCCATGCCTTCTCTGGACAGCTGCTCTCCCAGCACCTCCATGCGTTCACTGACAGGGAAGCTTTCTGAATCTCCTCGTTTTTGAGTTTTTATGGTGTCAGCTTCATTATATAGATGTGATTGATTAAATCATTTGCCAGTTCATTGATTCAACATCCACCCCTCTATCCCCTCTGGAGGCAGGGTGGAGCCGGAAGTTCCAAACTTCCAGTCACAGGGTTGGTCCCCCAGCCTGGTAGCAGCTCTCTCTCACCTTAGGGAGCTTTCTTGATTGTCACCTCATTAACATAATCAGGTATGCTTGAGGGGATTGTTATAAATAACAAAAGACACCTACCACACTCCTATCACTTACAAGGGTTTTAGAAGCTCTGTGTCAGAGAAGAAATACAAGGTTCTTCTTATAAATCATACTATCACAGTCTTATTGTCATGGATCACTATTCCCCTGCTTAGTAGTTCCTGACCACAATTTGGTGCAGGTGAAGCATTCCATTGTAGGAATTGGGAGCCGAACATCTGGAGCAAAATATATAAACACCCACGTGATCCTGTGCAGGTCCTTCCCTAGTAAATACCTGACCCTCACCTCTAACAACATCAGCCTTTCTTTGGCACTCTTTCCCACTGACCTTGAATGTGGCTCCAGGATTCATTCTTTCTTTCTTTCTTTCTTTCTTTCTTTCTTTCTTTCTTTCTTTCTTGTATGTATTTATTTTGAGAGAGACAGAGCACGCATGTGTTGCTTGGGTGCATAGGCACACGTGAGCAGGGGAGGGGCAGAGAGCAAGAATCCTAAGCAGACTCCACTTTGTCAGCACAGAGCCCAACATGGGGCTGGATCTCACAAACCATGAGATCATGATCTGAGCAGATATCAAGAGTCCATGGTTAACCAATTCAACCACCCAGGCACTCCTCCAGGATACTTTTCTTTCTTTCTTTTTTTAGTGTTTATATATTTTTGAGAGAGAGAGAAAGAGCACAAGCAGGGGAGGGGCAGAGAGGGAGGGAGGGAGGGAAGCACAGAATCTGAAGTAGACTCCAGGCTCTGTCTGAGCTGTCAGCACAGAGCCTGACACCGGGCTGAAACTTGGGAAGGCGGAGATCATGGTCTGAGCCGAAGTCGAATGCTTAACCTACTGAGCCATCCAGGCACCCCAGGATACTTTTTAAAGTAGAGAATCAGGAAGCTAATTTACGAGGACTGGCATAGAGCTTAATTATTTATCATCCCAACAAATAGGTGACCTTCACTCTTCATTTTATTTCCAGTTTTTCTGAACTCCTTCACCATAGTGCCAGGGCTGGTTGAGAGGCCTGATAGGATCCAGGTGAATATTCTGGGTGACAGCTGCCAGCAGCCTGGAGTCATTGATACTTTCCCCTCTCAAATATTAACTGTTGCATTTCTCTGTCATCTAGTGCAAAGCATTTTTCCTCTTTTATACACATGTATACCAGATTTTTCTTTAATCTGTCTCCTATTACATGTCAGTGAGAACTTATTGACTTATTTGTAAAATGTTTTGTTTTCCTTTTAAATCACATCCTTCACTATAAAACTTCTGGTCATAGTGACTTGAGAAACAATGTAAACTAATTTTTGAAGCACAGAATCAAAACTTTCATCAGAACTATAGTGGTGTTTGTTATTTATTTAGGCTCTGCTAGCATACAAAGAGAGCATTTACCCCTACCTCTTGAGAATTAAATTATATATATAATATATATATATAATTTAATTCTCAAGAATTATATATATGTAATATATATAATTATATATATATATAATTTAATTCTCAAGAATTATATATATATCCATATATCCTGCTCATTAAAATACACTGACTTTTTGTCTTTTCAAGGAATAGTTCATTCTTTTATTTCTTATTTTTTTGTTGTTGTTTGTTTTTAGTAAACTAAAAACATCTTCCATATCAATTCAAAAATATTTATTGAACACCTAATATGTATGTTCATTATTCACCTCTCCACAGTGAGAGACACCATGGTAACTGAATTTGTGTCTCCCGATTCCAAGGCCTGAAAACTCATGAGGAAGGAAGATATAAAACCAACACATATGAAGGAAAATTCTAAAGTAGAGGCACAAACATTGCATAGAGTGAACTGGGGAAGGAGAGATTAATTCAGTCTGTGGTGTACTGCAATTTAGACATGCTCATTGGGGAGATAGGCTTGCTGTAGCTTTAGAAGATGAGGATGTTGTTCTATGGCCAGGTTTTGAGGGTTTTCAAAAGGCCTTTCAAGTGGAGGGCAGGGCATAACCAAAGCCAAGGAAAAGGTGTTTATTTGGAGAATGACAAGTAGGTTCATAAAGCTGGATTGCACATCACACTGGAGGAGTGAGACAAAAGGGCAGGTTAGGAAGTTAGGAAAACAGGTTAGGACTAGGAAATGAAGGAGTTCAGACATCAAGCTGAAGAGGGCTGTGAATTTTTCTCCATATGATTATGAATCTCATTTTTGTTTGTTTTCATTTTCATTTTTTAGTAACTATGAATATCTCATAAGTCCTCTTAGGAATATTACTCTATTTCTGATATTTTATCAAGCAAAGGTGATTGAGGGACATTCAAGGGGTGGGGGCTTCTTTTACACAACAGAAAGTAATCAAGATGCCTATGGTTTATGGTTTAATAAGTGGTTTTACTAACTGCTAATCTGGAGAATGGGAACTTGAATATTTAAATTGAATTCTTGTTTGTGAAGCACATTATTTATCTCCTTTCTCTGACACACACACACACACACACACACACACACACACACATTGTAGTAGGCAAAATAATGGCCTCACAAAATGTTTATATATTAATCCTCAGAACCTGTGAATATGTTACAGTACAAAAGGGACTTAAAGGGGATGCTTAAAGATGTAAAGGTTAGGAAAAGGTGTGTGAGGGAGATATTTGCAGATGTTCCACTGCTGTCTTTGAAGATGGAGAAAGGAGCCACAGCTGAGGAATGCAGGCAGCCTCTAGAAATATTCTCCTGTAGAGCCTCCAGAAGGAATGCATCCCCCCAACACCTTTATTTTAGTCCATTAGACCTCTTTTGAACTTCCAGCCTCCAAGACTATAAAAGAATAATTTGTATTGTTTTAAGCCATTATACTGTGGTAATTTATTTGAGCAATAATGCAAAACTAATACAAGTACCCATTTTACAGTCAAAAACTCACATGAGCAAAACTCTATTTTCTATTAATCATTTTAACTTCTGATTCAAAGCTCTTAATCAATCTGATAAAGAGAACATAATCTAGCTGTTTTCAGTTTAGTCAAATCCAGTAACTTTCCATGCATTTAAGTTTGTTTTCCTGCCCTTTACAAGCCACCAGCTCTGATACTGGCCCAAAACGTGACTGGGTCTTTAACCAATGGCACAGAGCATTAGCGAAGTTATGGTTAGTGACCTCTCTACTGAACTTCACAGAGATATGGAATCATCACTTGATGGATTTTTAATTATTTTGATCTACAGCGTCTAATCCTTTGTCTGCAACAGTGTCCACTTTCCTGCTTGTACATGAGACATTATACTCAAAGATAGTCCAGATGGTTCTGAATCTTCCTCATTTTGACTGCTGTACTCCGTGGGTTGTACTGGTAGCATCCTCCAGCTCTCCAATCTTTTGTCACAGGCCTAGAAGTGTTTGGTCATTTCCTAGTTCTTTCACGTTGCCGTGGCAGCTACAGGACTGTCAGTGAGCACTCACTATCCTCATATCCCTGCCACCTATCTCTGTTCTGTCACCATTATGGCTAGAGGGCCATCAGCAAGTTTGTTTACCACTTCAATTCAGAGAGGACTGGAGAAGCCCTTCAAATGTCTGATCCTTCAAATCTATTTAAGAACGTTCTGTTATTACTTCTCACCCTCTCTAAGATAAGAACATAGCAGGGAAGGGAGGAGACAGACCAACCTCCCAGTTAGATTGCTTACTATCCAATTTTCAGCTCACCAAGTCTTTATCCAATAGGGAAGGGGATAATGGTGGGGCTGGAGAAGAACCAGGAAAAACATGTCTTGCCAAACTACATCTGTTTTCAAATGTTTTCAGTCTTACTACTTAGACCTTGCCCGTGAATGAAAAAGCTAAGAAATTGATGTCTTTGTTCCTGAGTTCTAATCTCACAACTAATTCTGGGACAAATAGGGATTCTGAGGCTCAAATGCAGAGGGGTGATTTTAGGGCTAGGAAATAAAAATGTTTTCCCAGTGGAAAAAAGAGAATATTTTATATTCTTATTTTCCCAAATGTAGAGAAAGAAACTGAGGCTCATAGACTTTAATAAAATTGAAATTATAGGGTTGGAATTCAAACCTGTAGCTCTCTGAGTCCAACTTCCAAGTTGTTTAGAAGATATCATGCTGTCTCCTCAGTAAGTCATTAAACATCATCTGACTTCAGTTACTTTGTATCTAAAGTGCAAAGCTTAGCCCTGATGAATTTTAAGGCTCAATATACCTCTAAATGTGTTCCTTAGTTTGAAAAAATTCAGAACCACTTAGGTAAGAGAGAAAGAACGTGTGTGTTCCTTCAGCCAGATGAAACTTATAAGCCCTCTCCTAAGAAAGAGCATAGATGTGGACCCTGCACCAGGTTGCAGAGGTCTACATATTGATTGTATCAGTAAATATTTTGTTTCTTAAAAATCAGAGGCAATAGGACCCCTAACTAACAGTAGACGTTCAGATGATTTTATGTTCAGATGAATAATATTTACTATTTTTTATCTTATCTTTACATTTAAGCCTTGGTGACTCACATACTCCAGCTACTATTTTTAATCAAATTACTAAACTAAATGAGATCCTCTCTATTATTATTATTCTTGATGCAACCTAATTACTATTTGGCTCTATTTTAATATTGCAATCTGTACACTAACATTAAGATCTTAATCTTAATATTGGCATTAACTTTGGCTCTTCCCAGTTGATTATTTCTCTAACAGCTTGATCCTTGGATTCTTTTCCAGTATCCAGTACTGTAGTTCAAGTTGTTTGTGATCCTCCATTTTAACTGAACAATTTATACCTGGCCACATACTGACAGTTTGAGTTAGTTCCAGGCGATAAAATGTGAAAACTCTGATTTACAATGTATGCCTGTCTAGAACAGACTTGCCTCTGCTTCAGAAGAAGCCTTGCTTCAAATTTTCCCCCAATTGATTCTGAAACTTGAACTGCAGTAGCATTTATCAAAAAGATTAGAAATGGCTCTGGTGCATTCCCCGGGGTTAGCCTTCCTTTGGAGGATTCCGCCTGAACATGGCTATGCCCTTCCTTTATCCAGCATGTGGAATAAGGATATTCACTCTCTCTTGGCTCATTCATGTTTTCACTAGGGAAAAACAAAAACAAAACAAATAGAGGTGTTTTTTTTTTTAAAGACTATTTTCTTAATTCTTTTCTGTTAGGCTTTGTATTTAAGAACTTACTGAAAGTAAGTTGATTTAGTTAAGATTTTCTCAATTAGCTAAATGATAGATATACCTGGTTGGACTTGAAAAGCTAAATGCTGTACCCAAATACATCAGAGAAGTTTTTTTTATAAGTTGAATTCAGAAATAAAAGCAGAGAAACATTTGTTTGTGTTAAGGAACATAGTAATGATTGTAGTATTTTTTTAAGCCCATTCGTTTTTAAGGAAGGAAAAGCAGATGAAATCCAAAATTTTTGGTCACAACACATGTATGTATGTATGTATGTATGTATTTAATTTATCTTGCTTTTGGGACAAAAATGGACATAGAGTTAGGGAAGAAATCAGAATTCAAGGGGTATAAAGGAAGGAAAAGCACATGAAATCCAAAATTTTTGGAGACATGAATGTGTGTGTGTGTGTGTGTGTGTGTGTGTGTGTGTGTATTTCATTTACCTTGTCTTGGGACAAAAATGGACATAGAGTTAGTGAAGAAATTGGAATTCAAGGGGTAAATGCTCTAGCATGGTAAAATGGGGATCTGTTTTCATGTGGAAATGACGAAAATGATGTTAGAAAACAGATTTAAAAAGGTATCAAGAAACAGACAAAAGGTAGCAAATATTTTAGGACAACAATGGGTGATGTGGAAATAGGAAAGAAAAAATTGACATTTCAAATTTAGCTGGAGTTCCATCAGAAAGCTAAATATTGAGTAAATGTCTGAAGACTGATAATGCAAGGAAGTTTATTGTTCATTAACACCAGGTGTTACAAAAATGGTTTATTTGATGTTAAGTACTGAAAGATCTGCCTCTGACATCCAATACTTAACTTTTTACATTAGCAGGATTTACATGTTAATATTTTCAACATAAAACTTCCTTGTAGAGAAAAGAAAAGTCCTCTTTACTGATTGCCCACTCTGTGGGACTGTTTGGAGAGGTCAAGTGACTTGGTACTACACCCAGGTCTGTCAACTTCACCACACCCCAGAGCACTGAAATTCATAGTACCAGCTCTCCCCAGGAGGGGACTGAAAAACAGAAAAAGGCCAGTATCTCTGGGTACCCCATAAAGACGTTTTTCAATCTTACTATAAAAACTATGAATCAGCAAACCTTTTCTCTAAAGGTCCAAATGAGAAGTATTTTAGGCTTTGCAATCCTTACATTCCCACTGTAACTGCTCCACTCTGCCACTGTAGCACAAAGGCAGCTATCCACAATCTGTAAATGAATGACTGGTTGTGTTCCAGAAAAATTCCATACAGAACAAACCGCAGCTGGAGTAGACCATTGGTAGATCTGATAATGACTTTTGGGACCTTAATCATGTTTCCTATTGACATGTTCCTTCTCAAGCATAAGGAGTGAAGGCCAATAATAGTGTTTGCCAAAGGAGGAATTTTAAAAAAAGAATAAGTAGTAGTGATTCCAAGCCTTATACCAAGCTAGTAAGTAAGTAAGTAAGTAACAGTAAGTAAGTAAGTAAGTAAGCAACAGACTTCTACTTTTTATGACATGCTGCCTCACATTCTTTCTTCTACTTGAGGGTAGAATTTGGGAAATGCTATACATATTCTTGTGTAGAAACCAGAACATCTGAAAAGCTTAAAAAAAAAAAAAAAACCTCCTCATAACATACCTTCCCCTAATTGAGGCAGGAGTGATTTTTCCTGCTTCTACTATTCACTTTAACATACAGATTCTTCTGGTCAAAAAAGACAGAGTGATTCCTGAGAAAGCCAAGTGATCAGGGCCAGTCAGGGCACCCCCATGCTCAGGACATGCTATCAATCTTCACTAACTCCATAGAAGGGAAGATTGAGGAAGTGTCTGTGAGGCCAGGCCAAATAAATGGACTTGGAGGGATCACAAATCTTGTGATGATAGAAGGAGAAAATGTTAACTTCCCACATTATTGGGAAATGGCACATAAAATATAGCCTTAATGAAAACTAATGTCTTATCATTGAAAACATAAAAACCTGGGAAAGACCAAGGCTCATTTCATATTTAGAGAACCAGTGGAGGGTAAAAGAGAAGAAGAGTTAGGAAAGATGTCAAGACCCAGTCTTCCACATATCTGACCACAGAACCTGTTACCATAAGAGACACAGGCAAGTCCAAAGGGACAAAGCAAAAAACCCACAGTTGGTAAGTACTACTAAATGCAAGTCTCTTGGTAAGTATTTTAAATTTGTTTTCTCTTTTGATCCTCTCAACAATCCTTTAAAATAACAGGTATTATTATCATCACTTTATTAACAAGAGAAAAGGATCCGAGATGTGAACTAATTGTCCACAGTCACTCTCAGGGGCCAAGGTGTGGATCTCAATATGTATCTAAAGCTTTTCTAATTGGATATGCTGAGGAAAAAAATAATAGCTATCATCTCAAACCACTGTGTTAATCCACATCTAAGCTAAACAGAAAGGTTTGTAAGGATTGAAAATGATTAACAAAAACATTCATTTAGTAGTTCAGCAACAAGATGGATTTTATATGCTAGTCAGAAATATTGGTTACTATGAAAAATTAGCTCACTATATTGAGATAGTTTTTGAAATATGATGAAGATGTTAACAATATTTTCAGCTATGTTAGAAATAGGATATAATCTGACTAGACCACCCAATGGGAAGAAATGTGTCCACATGTGCAAAACAAATATATAAATATTTTAAAAATCCTATTAAAAACTGTGGGCTGATTTTGAAAAAAAAATAAGATTAAAAATGCTCCATTCCGTGATTAAAATAACTTTTAAAGGCATTGCACCAGTTTCTGGATAGTTTTGTGCCATATTAATAGAAAATTGAGGAAAAGGGTTTTCCTTAAATTCCTAGGGAATGTGATAATATTTTTTTTTATTTCCATATGTTATATCTTCTGATTTTTTTTGGTGTTAAAGCTGATGGATTGATATTTAGCTATTTATTTTATTTTGCTATTAACACGTTTTAGTTAGTAGTCTCAAGTTAATACTAAGAAGAAAATTTATAACCATTTTCCTAATTAATTTAATGTACTTTTCATGGATCATCCCATTATGCCTCACCCCATTTTTAGGGGACAAATGATGGTATAGATTTTGATAGTTAGGTCTTGGTTATTCAGGGGGTTCATATTCTAGTCTGTGAAATAGGAAATAAGATAATGAAATTAAATTTTCAGTTCGATTCCTTAGTTACCACTTGTCCTTCTACTTCCTGGACAAACAGAAACACTACTTCAGAGTTATAGTACTAATTTTTTTTAACAGTATAACCTTTAGAATAATATAAGAAAGTTTTATTTACCTATTTGCAGAATATTATGTAATGGAATTAGATGCCTCCACCCTGTTGATTATCACTTTATGATAATCTATACCTAAGATTACTCTAATTGTTCTTAGTAGTTGAGGGCTGACCACATTCCTGAGTGGTTGAGAGAAGTAGCATCCGCCAATTAGTCTAATGAGATTTGCAGTTAAAAATCAAGAACAGAACTATAGTCTCCTGTTTGTTGGCTTCTCTAAAGTTTTGTTCAGTTATTGACTCAAGATTTACACATTTGTGGCAACAGAGCAGTTAAGAGAACAGCTAAATGTATTTGAAAGCAGTAAAGGGTAAAAGCCAGGTTTTGGAGCCAGATAGACTCACATTGGCTTCTCAGCTTTACCACTTACTAGCCACGGAGCTTGGGAATGTCCTAAATCTTTTCTCTAGGATGGGGATACTGGCTGATTGCATAGAGTTTCCCTAATGGCATAGGGAAGGAGTGTTTACCATATAGTAGGTTCATAACCAGAGCTAATTTTCTTGTTCTGGATTGACAGCCTAGTAAATAAATGGAAGTAACACAGTTCCCAGGAAGGTCCCCATAAGGAGGGCCTAGGGCTGCAGTTTAATGAGGACCATGCACGTTTGGGGCCTCATCCAGGAGTCAATGTCATAAACATTTGCTTGATGTCCATAGTAGAACCTGAGAGCAAAGGTGATAACGAAATGCACTAAATGAAGGAAAAGCTCTGTGTTAACGACAAGATATCTGCTTTTGCCTCCCTGCCAGCAGCATTATGCACATCTCCCATGTCTGCATCTTCACACAGTCAGCTGAAGCAAGGGATCCGTAGGCCTTAGGAAGGCAGTCTGGAGTCTCACCTTGTCTATAGTACTTCCAGAGCCATATGCATCTCTAACCTTTGCATCACTTCCCATGTCTGTTAGAGCATGTTTGACAGCCCACAGCAGTTCTGCAAAGACCTGAGGGAGTTTGGCAAAAAGAATCAAGTGATGAGATGGTAAAGGAAGATATGTAGCTGCAGTATCTCAATTATCTGGCCGTCTGCACAGCCGCAAGAGGAGAAGGTGATGGACTGGCCTACGCATTTGGTCTAGCTCTACAATCATGCCAAATTATCATTTTTAAAATCACATCAGTCACCAGCTTCATTAAGCCAGCATCTTCTAACGAATTTCCTTTACCTAAAGAGGTTTGCTAGAAGCATTTGTTGAGGAAGCAAATGAACAATTGGGACAATTCGGTGGCTCAGTCAGTTGAGTGTCTGACTCTTGGTTTTGGCTCAGGTCTTGATCTCACAGTATGTGGGTTTGAACCCCAAGTCGGCCTATGCACTGACAGCTGTGAAACCTACTTGGGATTCTCCATCTCCCTTTCTCTGCCCTCCCCCACTCATTCTCTCTCTCTCTCTCTCTCTCTCTCTCTCTCTCTCAAAATAAGTAAATAAACATTAAAAAACAAACAACTAAGTGACATTTCTATAATTGCTCCCAAAGATCTGCCTGCATTTTCCCTCCCTCTCAACACACGCTATTCCTTCCCATTCAGGACTAGCCCTTAACTATGACTTATGTGATGACATCTATAACAAGCTAACATGGACTCACAGAGAAAGGAGCCAATGAATCCATGTGATATTTTACCCCATTTTCTGGGTGAAGGGGTAAAAAAGCAGTTCAATAAGAGTTTATTTGCTTTGAACCTTTGTGGGAGGCATGGGGGTCCTTGACTAGGGAATGCCTGAGCTATAACAACCTAGGAATAACTAGGCCTAAGGATCTAGCTCCTGAGGCAAAGCTGAAGGTAAAGGTGAAGGCCAAGATAAAAGTTGGGAAGGAGAAGAAAGAGAAGAAGGAAAAAGAAGTGAGGGAGGAGAAGACAAGGAGGAGGAGGAGAGAAGGGAGGAGGAGAAAATGAGAAGGGAGTCGACTCTTCTGGAACACAAGAACCAGATCAATGCCTGTGTTGCGTGAAGTCATTTTTCTGCATGGTCTAGAGTTACCAGAGTCATGTAATAACATCAGGAAAGACTCTGGAAGATGATGTAGGGACTAAAAGCCCAGATCAAGTTAGTATCAGTTCTGAGCTCTAAGTCATGTGATTTTTATCCCAACCCCCTGGATTTGAAGTGAGCCAGGGCTGAGCTCTTCTAGGGAACCATCTTTGCCAGCCTTTATAGCCAGATGTAGAGTATGGCTGAATTCTAATCAGACAAGGGACATCCTGAGGACATGAATGGCCTATCAAGCTCCAGATCACATTACATGAGTATGAAAAGACGGTGCCAATTTGGGGTCTCCATGGTTTGGATGTTGTTAGTGTAAATTTTAATACTTCAGGAGAATTATAAAGATAATGATAATTATGATGATCATCATAACCACTGACATTTCTGAGTATATGTTCCAGGTATATTTTACTTGTACCAACTCATTTCATATTCATGACAAATGCCATTGGGTAGGTTCTATTTTTATTAGGCATTATACAAATACAAACCAAAGAGAGTTGCTTTGCAAACAATAGCACTATAGTACTGCAGAACAAACCTAACACCAAGGCATTCTGATAAGATAGTAAATTCCTTAAGGAAATTTCATTCCTAGTTTTTCAGATTCTCATAGATGACCAATGACAAGTTAGTTTCTCCACAGAATTTCAATTTCTGCAAGAGGCTCCTTCTTAGAGCCAAGGGATTTTTGCAAAAGCAGTTCTGAGTAACAGTTGTCCAGGGCCAATCTTGATTAAGAATTACTATCTTGGAGCCCACAGACAGTAGACCAACATTTTAAATTCTCAAAATTTTTTGTGTGCAAATATGTGTATTTTTCCAAAGGGAGGGTTCACAGCTTTTATCAGATTCTCAAAAAAACTGATCCTCTCTTCAACAGTTAAGAACTGATCTGAAGCTTCCTTCATTTCTAACTTTAGAACTGCCAAAGGGTTGCTCCTGGGGGACAAGAGGGAAAAGACTCTCTCATTACAAGCTCCTTCACAGATGAGTCCTCATCACTTCAACCAGGCTATTCCACATTGCAGTCACACCAATTGCAATTTCCTGAATGCTCCATGTTTTCTTTTATGCGGGGTCTTTGTATGTGCTGTCTACACAGCCTGAAACACTCTTTGATCATGTCTACATTCCTTCATCCTTCCTTTACCCTAATACTCACTGGTCCTAAAAATGATTAGTTTGGAGGGTCCTGAAAGCATTTTCTGACCCAGTCCAGACTGGAGTCAACGCTTTTCAAATGGGCTTCCATGACACCTTTATTAATTATTCCCTCAGTGATCCATTCATTTATTGAACATGTATTTATTAAATATTGCCATCTATTCTATGTTTGCCTGCTTTCTCCTGGAGGATTTTGATGGCTTCCTGTCGTACATTGAGGTCTTTCATCCATTTTGAGTTTATTTTTGTGTATGGTGTAAGAAAGTGGTCCAGGTTCATTCTTCTGCATGTTGCTATCCAGTATTCCCAGCACCACTTGCTAAAGAGACTGTCTTTTTTCCATTGGATATTCTTTCCTGCTTTGTCAAATATTAGTTGGCCATACGTGTGTGAGTCCATTTCTGGGTTCTCTATTGTGTTCCATTGATCTGAGTGTCTGTTCTTGTGCCAGTACCATACTGTCTTCATGATTACAACTTTGTAGTATAGCTTGAAGTCTGGGATTGTGATACCTCCTGCTTTGGTTTTCTTCTTCAAGATTGCTTTGGCTATTCAGGGTCTTTCTGGTTCCATACAAATTTTAGGATTCTTTGTTCTAGCTCTTTGAAGAATGCTGGTGTTATTTTGACAGGGATTGCATTGAATATGTAGATTGCTTTGGGTAGTATTGACATTTTAGTAATATTTGTTCTTCCTATCCAGGAACATGGAATGTTTTTCCATTTTTTTGTGCCTTCTTCAATTTCTTTCATAAGCTTTCTATACTTTTCAGCGTATAGACTTTTCACCTCTTTGGTTCGATTTATTCCTAGGTATTTTATGGTTTTTGGTGCAATTGTAAATAGGATCAATTCCTTGATTTCTCTGTTGCTTCATTATTGGTGTATAGGAATGCAACCGATTTCTGTGTGTTGATTTTATATCCTGCAACTTTGCTGAATTCATGAATCAATTCTAGCAGTTTTTTGGTGGTATCTTTTGGGTTTTCCTTACAGAGTATCATGTCATCTATGAAGAGTGAAAGTTTGACTTCCTCCTGGCCGATTTGGATGCCTTTTATTTCTTTGCAGAGGCTAAGACTTCCAATACTATGTTGAATAACGGTGGAGAGAGTGGAAATCCCTGTCTTGTTCCTGACCTTAGGGGGAAAGTTGTCAGTTTTTCCCCATTTAGGATGATATTAGCATTGGGTCTTTCATATATGGCTTCTATGATTTCGAGGTATGCTCCTTCTATCCCTACTTTCTTGAGGGGTTTTTTTTTTTCAAGAAAGGATGCTGTATTTTGTCAAATGCTTTCTCTGCATCCCTGAGAGGATCATATGATTCTTGTCCTTTCTTTTATTGATGTAATGAATCAGGTTAATTGTTTTGCAGATATTGAACCAGCCCTGCATCCCAGGTATAAATCTTACTTGGTCGTGGTGAATAATTTTTTTAATGTATTGTTGGATCCAATTGGCTAATATCTTGTTGAGGATTCTCGCATCCATGTTCATCAGGGAAATTGGTCTATAGTTCTCGTTTTTAGTGAGGTCTCTGTCTGGTTTTGGAATCAAGGTAATGCTGGCTTCATGGAAAGAATTTGGAGGTTTTCCCTCCATTTCTATTTTTTGGAACAGCTTCAAGAGAATAGGTGTTAACTCTTCCTTAAATGTTTGGAAGAATTCCCCTGGAAAGCCATTTGGCCCTGGACTCGTTTTTTGGCAGATTTTTGATTAGTAATTTGATTTCCTTACTGGCTATGGGTCTGTTCAAATTTTCTATTTCTCCCTGTTTCAGTTTTGGTAGTGTACATGTTTCTAAGAATTTGTCCATTTCTTCCAGATTACCCAATTTTTTTGGCATATAATTGCTCATAATATTCTCTTATTATTGTTTTTATTTCTGCTGTGTTGGTTGTGATCTCTCCTCTTTCATTCTTGATTTTATTTATTTGGGTCCTTTCCTTTTTCTTTTTGATCAAACTGGCTAGTGCTTTATCAATTTTGTTAATTCCTTCAAAGAACTGGCTTCTGGTTTCTACTGTTTCTACTGTTCTTCTGTTTCTACTGATCTGTTCTACTGTTTTTGTTGTTGTTGTTGTTGTTTTCGATAGCCTTAATTTCTGCTCTAATCTTTATTATTTCCTGTCTTCTTCTGGTTTTGGGTTTTATTTGCTGTTCTTTTTCCAGCTCCTTAAGGCGTAAGGTTAGGTTGTGTATCTGAGATCTTTCTTCCTTCTTAGGAAGGCCTGGATTGCAATATACTTTCCTCGTATGACCACCTTTGCTGCTTCCCAGAGGTTTGGGGTTGTGGTGTTATCAGTTTCATTGACTCCCATAATTTCCTTTTTAACTGCTTGGTTAGCCCATTCATTCTTTAGTAGGATGCTCTTCAGTCTCCAAGTGTTTGTTACCTTTCCAAATGTTTCTTGTGGTTGATTTCGAGTTTCATAGCGTTGTGGTCTGAACATATGCACGGTATGGTCTTGATCTTTTCGTACTTGTTAAGGGCTTATTTGTGTCCCAGTATATGGTCTATTCTGGAGGACGTTCCATGTGCACTGGAGAAGAATGTATATTCTGCTGCTTTGGGATGAAATGTTCTGAATATGTCTGTTAAGTCCATCTGGTCCAGTGTGTCATTCAAAGCCATTCTTTCCTTGTTGATTTTCTGATTAGATGATCTTTCCATTGCTGTGAGTGGGCTGTTGAAGTCTCCTATTATGGTATTACTATCGATGAGTTTCTTTATGTTTGTGATTAATTGATTTATATATTTGGGTTCTCCCACATTTGGCACATAAAATGTGTACAATTGTTAGGTCTTCTTGGTGGATAGCCCCCTTGATTATGATATAATGTCCTTCTGCATCTCTTGATACAGTCATTATTTTAAAGTCTAGATTGTCTGATGTAAGTATGGCTACTCCGGCTTTCTTTTGTTGACCATTAGCATGATAGATGGTTCTCCATCCCCTTACTTTCAATCTGAAGGTGTCTTTACGCCTAAAGTGGGTGTCTTGTAAACAGCATATAGATGGATCTTGTATTTTTTATCCATTCTGTTACCCCATGTCTTTTGATTGGAGCATTGAGTCCATTGACAATTAGAGTGAGTATTGAAAGATATGAATTTATTGCCATTATGATGCTTGTAGAATTGGAGTTTCTGGTGGTGTTCTCTGGTCCTTTCTAATCTTTGTTGCTTTTGGTATTTATTTCTCTCTCTCTCTCTCTCTCTATATATATATATATATATTCATCTTTTCTCCCCTCAGAGAGTCCCCCTTAAAATTTCTTGCAGGGCTGGTTTAGTGGTCACAAACTCCTTTAATTTTTGTTTTTCTGGGAAACTTTTTACCTCTCTTTCTATTTTGAATGACAGACTTACTAGATAAAGAATTCTTGGCTGCATATTTTTCTGATTCAGCACACTAAATATATCCCACCACTCCTTTCTGGCCTGCCAAGTTTCTGTGGACAGGTCTGCTGCAAACCTGATCTAACCTTAACAAAAGGTTAAGGACTTTTTTTCCCTTGATGCTCTCATGATTCTCTCCTTGCCTGAGTATTTTGTGAATTTGACTATGATATGCCTTGTTGATGGTTGGTTTTTGTCGAATCTAATGGGGGTCCTCTGTGCTTCCTGGATTTTGATGTCTGTGTCTTTCCCCAGGTTAGGAAAGTTTTCTGCTATGATTTGCTCACATAACCCTTCTATCCCTATTTCTCTCTCTTCCTTTTCTGAGACCCCTATAATTCTGATGTTATTCTTTTTTAATGAGTCACTGATTTCTCTGATTCTTAAATCTTGCTCTTTTGCCTTAATCTCCCTCTTTCTTTCTGCTTCATTATTCTCTATAAGTTTGTCCTCTATATCACTGGTTTTCTGTTCTGCCTCATCCACCCTTGCCACCACTGCATCCATCCATGATTGCAGCTCAGTTATAGCATTTTTAATTTCATTCTGGCTATTTTTACTTCTTTTATCTCTGCAGAAAGGGATTCTAATCTTTTTTACTCCAGCTGGTATTCTTATTATTGTGATTCTAAATTCTGGTTCAGACATCTTATTTGTATCTGTGTTGGTTAAATCCCTGGCTGTCGTTCCTTCATGCTCTTTTTTTGAGGGTGAATTCCTTTGTTTTGTCATTTTGAAGGGAGAAAAGTAATTAATGAGGTGGAAAAATTAAAATTAAAAAATTAAAATTAAAAAAATTAAAATTAAATAATTAAACACACACACAAAATTGAATAAAGGATGCTAGATCCTAGGTGTATTTTGGTCTGAGTGTTGAAAGTGGTTTGGCAGGTTAGAGAAAAAAAAGGGGGGGGAGAAAAAGAAAAAAAGGAGATCGTTTGAGAATTTGAAAAAATGAATACACTTAAGTAGACTAAAATGAGATGATGGAGATAAAATAGCATTTAAAAAAATATACACAGAAGTAAAGAATATAGTAGAAAAAAATTAAAGAAAAATATTTTTATTAAAAATTAAAAATAAAAATGTATTTTTTCTTTTTCTATATTCAAGAAAAAGAAAAAAGTGAAAAAGAAAAAAGAGAAAAAAGAAAAAAGAAAAAAGGAAAAAAGGAAATTGTTTGAAATTTTGAAAAAGTGCATACACTGTAGTAGACTAAAATAAAATGATGGAAGTAAAATAGAATTTGAAAAAATTTACATAAAATCAAAAAATATATTTAAAAAATTAAAGAGAAATATTTTTAATAGAAATTGAAGGTAAAAATGAAGTTTTTCTCTTTTTGCAATCAAGAAAAAGAAAAAAAACGAAAAAGAGAAAAAAAATAAAGAAAAAAGAAAAAAACCCAAAGAGATCGTTTGAAAATTTGAAAAGGTGAATACACTGAAGTAAACTAAAATAAAATGATGGAAGGAAAATAGAATTTGAAAAAATTTACACAAAAGTAAAAAATATAGTAATAAAAATTAAAGAAAGATATTTTTAATAAAAATTGAAAATAAAAATGAATGTTTTCTTTCTGTATTCAAGAAAAAGAAGTGTAAAAGAGGAAAAAAAAGAAAGAAAATTGAATAGATGCACCTGCTAACAGATGAAGAAGGACTGAAATTACTTTGTTTCCTCCTAGAAGTCAGTCTATGTAGCGCTTTATAGTCCATAAACTAAGCCAGTGGTGAGACTTGTGTTCTTGAAGAGCAAGGTTGGCCCAGCTGGGCAGGGCTCAGTGTAACGGCTCTGCTCTCCACTAGATGGTGCTGCTAGCCTACTGAGGTGGAGGGTTGTGGCGCTGTAGGTGCGTATGCGCATGTGCGGGAGGGGTGCAAATTGCACCTCCCACCTACTCAGTGTGTTCTCCAGGATCAGCAATTGCGCACCCATCTTCTGTCTTCAGCTCTTGTCCACACCCCGCTTTTTCACTGTCTGTGACCAGGCCCCAGGCAGTGCCTCTCTCCCGAGTTTTGTCTCAGATGCGACTATTTTCCCCTGCCCCTTACTTCTGAAGGACTGCAGCTTTGACCCTCTCCACCCCTCTGCGGAAGGGTCTCACCGAGCAATGGCCAATGAGCAATGGCCAAATGAGCAATGGCCAAATGCGCAATGGTCGAACGTCGGCTGCACCCGGGAACGCTTGCTGGACTCTGCTGCTGCCGGTGCTCAGAGACTGCGGCCAGGTGCCAGCCCGCCCCAGAAAAAGTTCGCAAGATAGTGTAGCAGCAGCTTTTCAGGAACCATGGAAAATCTCAGCACACATCTGGAACCAGGCTTCTCCCTCAACAACCTTGCCCCAGCACCAGCAAACGTGGCTGCCTTCCAGGGTGTGCTGGGACTAGGTGACTTCAACAGTCTCTACCAAATGTGCCTCCAGCAGTGGAACCACTTTTCCCCATGTGGTCTGAGAACCTCCCGGACCCCACCCTGTTCCTGGGGATTCACCTTTCCCACCAGAGCATCGCCAGGTATGGAGCTGTGGAGTTGCAGCCTTTGCGCTCCCCTTGTTTACAGTCTTAATGGAATTTAAACCCTCTCCTTTCTCCTTTCTCCCTTTTTAGTTTAGTCCCTGCGGCTGTTTCCAATTTTCCACTTTCTCTCCAGCTGCTTGGGGAGAGGGGTGCTTTTCCCGTACTCTCCCCGCCCCCAGTCTCCGTCCTCTCTCTACTCGGAAAAGCACCTCCCTTCCTGCGCCTTCTGGCTCCCCAAGTTTACTTCCCTGTGCCGTGTTACCTGCTGAATTCTGTGGTTCATGTTGTGCAGATTGTTGTGTTAATCCTCCAATCAGTTTTTGAGGTGTGTAGGATGGCTTAGTGCTTGTCTGGCTGTATTTCATGGACGCGAGACACACAAAAAACTTCCATGCTTTCCGCCATTTTGGCTTCTCCTGGGACCAGCTCTTTTCCATCTGTTGCTGTGTTGGGGCCCTTAATAAATATTTATTTTATCAAAAATAAAGTATATATCCGCTGAGGTAATCTTGTAACTTTTTCCAAAGTAAAAGAATTACACAGTGTGTATTACTTTCATAACTGTAGAGAAACAAATTTTCATAATATCCAAATATGCATTTGTATTAAAGGAGGAAAATTCTAGGTAACATTCAAGTGTAGATTTAGCTATGTTATTGAATTAATCATGTAAGTACGAAAATCATTAATCATGCTGTTTTCTTACTATTGTTTATTTATTACACATGGTTAGACAAAAATTATTAAACATATTAGCTCAACATATACATTTCAAAATATATACTGGTGAATTCTAAGGCCCTCATGGCTGGCTGCTCAGAAAATAGAGAACGGAGGAAAATGTGTTACATGGTTATCTCTTAGAAAAGGCTTGTGAGATGAATTTTTATTATGACTAATACATATAACCAAACCATTTTATGACTTGACTATAATCATATTGTATTTACTAGGGCTCAAGATTATCTCTTAGGTAAATTAGGAATTGTATTGGCTGGTAGTTGAGAGACTGGAAATAGCAGTGATGTACTAAAGTTGAAGAAGTCTGGAGGTGGGCAGTTTAGGGCTGAAATGGCAGTGGCACAGAATCATCTGGAACCTAGGCTCTTTCTGCTTCATCATCCTTAGCATTAGGCTTCCATGATCAAATGTCTCTCGTTGCTCAAGATGGGGTCAGGAACCCCAGCCATCTTAATCATGAAACAGGATTCCCAGAAACTCCACCCAAGAATTTCTGCTTTTATATTATTGTTTCCCTGCAAAGGAGATAAGAAAATGTACTTTGTCAGCTGGGCACATCAACCAGGGTTATTCTTAATAAAGAAAAAGGGAGAATGGATACCATACAGGCAATCAGCAAATATTATTTAATAACTTAAATATCTCTAGGGCCAAATAGGAGCCAAATATCTTAATTTCCTTTCTTTCTGTCTCTTTTTTATTTTTAGAATCATTCTACCTTCCCTTTAGGAGAATAAATAAATATTAGTACATAGTAATTCAAGTGGCATATTTTGATCTAAACTGGAGAATTAACATAATGATATATTTAGATAAGCCCAAATGCATTTCAACCAATTATGAAGAGCCTTTAGACCTATGTGTAAAAGTAAAAGAATATCCAGGAAGTAATATATTGATTTTACATGTCAAAAGAATTTTGTAATGACAGATGAGAAATATTAAGTTTTAAAGCACCTTCATAAAGATCTTCAGAGTAGAAAGTATACATCTTATGTCCCTTGGCTCCATTTTAGCATACTATTGTTGATTCATGACACAAATATTTACTGAATTTCCTATGATCCCGGCACCACACTTGGCCCTGAGTCTATGGTGTGAAAGTGGATTATCAGAACACCTATCTATCCTCAGAAAGCCATAGAGCATTAGAATTTCTGCTTTATTTTGTTAGTAAATATTAACATTCAACTATTACATAATAAAGTTTTAGTGATGTTTAAACTATCTTATAAAAACAGTAAAATTGGCAAGAACATATTAAGTGTGCCCTGGAGCAAAAGGCTTTATATAAAAATAGTTTTTTTCAGATTTGAGACTAAAATAGTAGAAAATGTTTTTCGGGAGATATGACATTCAAGTACAGATAATATATCGTTATAAGTTTAAATACATTATTCAGAAAATTGGAAATTTGAAATATGCTGATATTTTATTGCTAAGAGACATTAGTCTTCATTTTGAGATAAAAAAATATTTTCTTCAAATCTGAGGTCCATATGAAGATGAAATCATGGTGAAATTCTATAGTGTTTAAATTATTCCATTTTCTGGAAACATTTTCCAAGCTGCACATTTTCTAGGCTACACATAGAAGATATGCTATAATTACTAAATACAATTTTTTAAATACCAAAAAGCCACAATGCACAGCAAACACTACTAAATATATTAAAATTTGAGCCAGATTATAGTCAGTGTTTTGTATATATTCTACTAGAGGAAACATGTTTGAACCATCCTTCTGTGGGCTAAAATACAATTGTCATTTTGGTATGTTTTCCACATTTGGGGATAAACTAAACCTAATTCTGCTCAGGTTACATCCATTTGCTTGCCATAATTTCCAGATAAGGAGAAAATTTCCTTACAAATCAGATTCTTCAACATAATCCATACATAAGTCCTCTTTATTTAAATAGTTTCAGTTATGTTTTGGACTACAGGGTAGTCCCTGGATAAACTTTACCCTGGGTAAACTTTATTTTTAAGAGATAGGGTGTAATTTCAATAACTGTTAAATTTGAACTGTCAATAATTCCATATTTTGTAATATTAAGTAAATTCTGAGGATTAAAATTATGTAGTAATGTAATTTCTACACTGTTAAAGGTATGGAATGAGTATCCTACAAAAATAAAAATCATTTTATTTTTGGAAATAATAGGAAATTATACTTAGTTTCAATGAAAAAAGCATTCAAAAGACAATAAAGAAGTGATGATCATCTGTAATTCCTCTACCCCAAAAATATCAATGGTTAACATTTTGACACATATCCTTCTAAAACTTGAATATAGCTTTGATATTCTTTCATTTATTTTTATTGATTTAAAAAAACTTTTAAGTTTATTTATTTTGGGAGAGCGAGCAAGCAGAGAGGGGCAGAGAGAGAGGGAGAGAGAGAGAATCCCAAGCAGGGTCCACTCTGTCAAAGCAGAGCTTGTCATGGGGCTCCATCTTACAAATTGTGAGATCATGACCTGAGCCAAAGCGAAGAGTCAGATGCTCAACCGACTGAATCACCCAGGAGCCCCCTTTCTTTCTCAAGATTTTATTTTTCTAAGCAATCTCTACACCCAGTGTGGGATCTGAACTCACAACCCCAGGATCTAGTGTCACATGCTGTACCTACTGAGCCAGCTAGGTGCCCCTAGATCTAGCTTCTTTTGATTTGTAATATTGATTCAGCTCTTGGCAGTAAAACAATGGAATTTTAATCTTTGTCAAACTTTTGAGATAGCCACAATATCATTTAAAGGTTTTAAGTATGTTTGAACAGAATACATACTATTAATATTTGAAAAATATTCTGTTATCCTCACACAAAATACACTGTGTAAACAACTGTAAATGAATATGCAGATAAGGCTGACAGTAGTTAGGTGAGCTGTTAAACACTGAATTTATCATATTTTATCAAGTTGAATATTGATAAAAGATGGATATTTCTTATATGCGCATATCTCTGAAAGAAGGTTGTATTTTATAATTACTGGTGTATTTTGTAATTACAGTTATATTTTATTTTTATTTATTTGTTTATTTTTTAATTTACATCCAAGTTAGCATATAGTGCAACAATGATTTCAGGAGTAGATTTCTTAATGCCCCTTACCCATTTAGACCATGCCCCCTCCCACAATCCCTCCAGTAACCCTCTTTGTTCTCCATATTTGTCTCTTATGCTTTGTCCCCCTGCCTGTTTTTATATTATTTTTGCTTCCCTTCCCTTTTGTTCATCTGTTCTCTGTTTTAAAGTCCTCATATGAATAAAGTCATATGATATTTGTCTTTCTCTGACTAATTTTGCTTAGTATAATACCCTCTAGTTCCATCCATGTAGTTGCAAATGGAAAGATTTCATTTTTTTTGATTACTGAGTAAAACTCCATTGTATATATATACCACATCTTCTTTATCCATTCATTCGTTGATGGGCATTTGGGGTCTTTCAATTCTTTGGCTATTGTTGATAGTGCTGCTATAAACATGGGGGTGAATGTGTCCCTTCAAAACAGCATACCTGTATCCCTTGGATAAATGCCTAGTAGTGCAATTGCTGGGTCGTAGGGTAGTTCTATTTTTAATTTTTAGAGGAACCTCCATACTGTTTTCCAGAGTAGCTGTACCAGCTTGCATTCCCACCAACAATGCAAAAGAGATCCTCTTTCTCCGCATCCTCGTTAACATCTGTTGTTGCCTGAGTTGTTAATGTTAGCCATTCTGACAGGTGTAAGGTGGTATCTCATTGTGGTTTTGATTTGTATTTCCCTGATGATGAGTGATGTTGGGCATTTTTTCATGTGTCGGTTGGCCATCTGGATGTCTTCCTTGGAGAAGTGTCTATTCATCTCTTTTGCCCTTTTCTTCACTGGATTATTTGTTTTTTGGTGTTGAGTTTGATAAGTTCTTTACAGATTTTGGACACTAACCCTTTGTCTGATATGTAGTTTGCAAATATCTTCTCCCATTCTGTCGGTTGCTTTTTGGTTTTGCTCACTGTTTCTTTGCTGTGCAGAAGTTTTTTACTCTGATGAGGTCCCAATAGTTCATTTTTGGTTCGGTTTCCTTTTCCTCTGGAGATGCGTTGAGTAAGAAGTTGTTGCTGCCAAGATCAAAGAGGTTTTGCCTGTGTTTTCTCCTCAAGGATTTTGATGGCTTCCTGTCATACATTTAGGTCTTTCATCCATTTTGAGTTTATTTCTGTGTATGGTGTAAGAAAGTGGTCCAGGTTCATTTTTCTCCATGTCGCTGTCCAGAGTTCCCAGCACCACTTGCTGAAGAGACTGTCTTTATTCCATTGGATATTCTTTCCTTCATTGTCAGAGATTAGTTGGCCATACGTTTGTGGGTTATCTATTGTGTTCCATTGATCTGAGTGTCTGTTTTTGTGCCAGTACCATACTGTCTTGATTACAACTTTGTAATACAGCTTGAAGTCTGGGATTGTGATGCCTCCTGCTTTGGTTTTCTTTTTTAGGATTGCTTTGGCTATTCGGGGTTTTTCTGGTTCTGTACAAATTTTAGGATTGCTTGTTCTACCTCTGTGAAGAATGCTGGTGTTATTTTGACAGGGATTGCATTGAATATGTAGATTGCTTTGGGTAGTATTGACATTTTAGCAATATTTGTTCTTCCTATCCAGGAACATGGAATGTTTTTCCGTATTTTCGTGTTTTCTTCAATTTCTTTCATAACTTTCTATAGTTTTCAGTGTAGAGATTTTTCATCTCTTTGGTTAGACTTATTCCTAGGTATCTTATGGCTTTGGTGCAACTGTAAATGGGATTGATTCCTTGATTTCTCTTTCTGTTGTTTCATTGTTGGTGTATAGGAATGCAAACGATTTCTGTGTGTTGATTTTATATCCTGCAACTTTGCTGAATTCATGGATCAGTTCTAACAGTTTTTTGGTGGAATCTTTTGGATTTTCCTTATAGAGTATCATGTCATATGCCAAGAGTGGAAGTTTGACCTCCTCCTGGCCAATTTGGATGCCTTTCATTTCTTTGTGTTATCTGATTGCGGAGGCTAATAAGACCTCCAATACTATGTTCAATAACAGTGGCAAGAGTGGACATCCCTGTCCTGTTCCTGACCTGATGGGGAAGCTCTCAGTTTTTCCTCATTGAGGATGATATTAACATTGGGTCTTTCATATATGGCTTCTATGATCTCGAGTTATGATCCTTCTATCCCTACTTTCTTCAGAGTTTTTATCAAGAAAGAATGTTGTATTTTGTCAAATTCTTTCTCTGCATCTATTGAGAGGATCATATGGTTCTTGTGCTTTCTTTTACTGATCTGATGAATCACACTGATTGTCTTGTGGATATTGAACCAGTTCTGCATCCCAGGTATACGCTAACCCTTGGTTGTGGTATACACTAACCCACTTGGTTGTGGTGAATAATTTTTTTAATGTATTGTTGGATCCAATTGGCTAATATCTTGTTGAGGATTCTCGCATCCATGTTCATCAGGGAAATTGGTCTAAGTTCTCATTTTTAGTGGGGTCTCTGTCTGGTTTTGGAATCAAGGTAATGCTGGCTTCATGGAAAGAATTTGGAGGTTTTCCCTCCATTTCTGTTTTTTGGAACAGCTTCAAGAGAATAGGTGTTAACTCTTCCTTAAATGTTTGGAAGAATTCCCCTGGAAAGCCATTTGGCCCTGGACTCCTTTTTTGGCAGATTTTTGATTAGTAATTTGATTTCCTTACTGGCTATGGGTCTGTTCAAATTTTCTATTTCTTCCTGTTTCAGTTTTGGTAGTGTATATGTTTCTTTTTTTTTTTTTTTTTTTTTTTTATATGAAGTTTATTGACAAATTGGTTTCCATACAACACCCAGTGCTCATCCCAAAAGGTGCCCTCCTCAATACCCATCACCCACCCGCCCCTCCCTCCCACCCTCCATCAACCCTCAGTTTGTTCTCAGTTTTTAACAGTCTCTTATGCTTTGGCTCTCTCCCACTCTAACGTCCTTTTTTTTTTTTTTTTTTTTTTTTCCTTCCCCTCCCCCATGGGTTCCTGTTAAGTTTCTCAGGATCCACATAAGAGTGAAACCATATGGTATCTGTCTTTCTCTGTATGGCTTATTTCACTTAGCATCACACTCTCCAGTTCCATCCACGTTGCTACAAAAGGCCATATTTCATTTTTTCTCATTGCCACGTAGTATTCCATTGTGTATATAAACCACAATTTCTTTATCCATTCATCAGTTGATGGACATTTAGGCTCTTTCCATAATTTGGCTATTGTTGAGAGTGCTGCTATGAACATTGGGGTACAAGTGCCCCTATGCATCAGTACTCCTGTATCCCTTGGGTAGATTCCTAGCAGTGCTATTGCTGGGTCATAGGGTAGGTCTATTTTTAATTTTCTGAGGAACCTCCACACTGCTTTCCAGAGCGGCTGCACCAATTTGCATTCCCACCAACAGTGCAAGAGGGTTCCCGTTTCTCCACATCCTCTCCAGCATCTATAGTCTCCTGATTTGTTCATTTTGGCCACTCTGACTGGCGTGAGGTGATACCTGAGTGTGGTTTTGATTTGTATTTCCCTGATAAGGAGCGACGCTGAACATCTTTTCATGTGCCTGTTGGCCATCTGGATGTCTTCTTTAGAGAAGTGTCTATTCATGTTTTCTGCCCATTTCTTCACTGGGTTATTTGTTTTTCGGGTGTGGAGTTTGGTGAGCTCTTTATAGATTTTAGATACTAGCCCTTTGTCCGATATGTCATTTGCAAATATCTTTTCCCATTCCGTTGGTTGCCTTTTAGTTTTGTTGGTTGTTTCCTTTGCTGTGCAGAAGCTTTTTATCTTCATAAGGTCCCAGTAATTCACTTTTGCTTTTAATTCCCTTGCCTTTGGGGATGTGTCGAGTAAGAGATTGCTACGGCTGAGGTCAGAGAGGTCTTTTCCTGCTTTCTCCTCTAAGGTTCTGATGGTTTCCTGTCTCACATTTAGGTCCTTTATCCATTTTGAGTTTATTTTTGTAAATGGTGTGAGAAAGTGGTCTAGTTTCAACCTTCTGCATGTTGCTGTCCAGTTCTCCCAGCACCATTTGTTAAAGAGGCTGTCTTTTTTCCATTGGATGTTCTTTCCTGCTTTGTCAAAGATGAGTTGGCCATACGTTTGTGGGTCTAGTTCTGGGCTTTCTATTCTATTCCATTGGTCTGTGTGTCTGTTTTTGTGCCAATACCATGCTGTCTTGATGATGACAGCTTTGTAGTAGAGGCTAAAGTCTGGGATTGTGATGCCTCCTGCTTTGGTCTTCTTCTTCAAAATTCCTTTGGCTATTCGGGGCCTTTTGTGGTTCCATATGAATTTTAGGATTGCTTGTTCTAGTTTCGAGAAGAATGCTGGTGCAATTTTGATTGGGATTGCATTGAATGTGTAGATAGCTTTGGGTAGTATTGACATTTTGACAATATTTATTTTTCCAATCCATGAGCAGGGAATGTCTTTCCATTTCTTTAAATCTTCTTCAATTACCTTCATAAGCTTTCTATAGTTTTCAGCATACAGATCCTTTACATCTTTGGTTAGATTTATTCCTAGGTATTTTATGCTTCTTGGTGCAATTGTAAATGGGATCAGTTTCTTTATTTGTCTTTCTGTTGCTTCATTGTTAGTGTATAAGAATGCAACTGATTTCTGGACATTGATTTTGTATCCTGCAACTTTGCTGAATTCATGTATCAGTTCTAGCAGACTTTTGGTGGAGTCTATCGGATTTTCCATGTATAATATCATGTCATCTGCAAAAAGCGAAAGCTTGACTTCATCTTTGCCAATTTGGATGCCTTTGATTTCCTTTTGTTGTCTGATTGCTGATGCTAGAACTTCCAGCACTATGTTAAACAACAACGGTGAGAGTGGGCATCCCTGTCGTGTTCCTGATCTCAGGGAAAAAGCTCTCAGTTTTTCCCCGTTGAGGATGATGTTAGCTGTGGGCTTTTCATAAATGGCTTTTATGATCTTTAAGTATGTTCCTTCTATCCCGACTTTCTCAAGGGTTTTTATTAAGAAAGGGTGCTGGATTTTGTCAAAGGCCTTTTCTGCATCGATTGACAGGATCATATGGTTCTTCTCTTTTTTTTTGTTAATGTGATGTATCACGTTGATTGATTTGCGAATGTTGAACCAGCCCTGCATCCCAGGAATGAATCCCACTTGATCATGGTGAATAATTCTTTTTATATGCTGTTGAATTCGATTTGCTAGTATCTTATTGAGAATTTTTGCATCCATATTCATCAGGGATATTGGCCTGTAGTTCTCTTTTTTTACTGGGTCTCTGTCTGGTTTAGGAATCAAAGTAATACTGGCTTCATAGAATGAGTCTGGAAGTTTTCCTTCCCTTTCTATTTCTTGGAATAGCTTGAGAAGGATAGGTATTATCTCTGCTTTAAACGTCTGGTAGAACTCCCCTGGGAAGCCATCTGGTCCTGGACTCTTATTTGTTGGGAGATTTTTGATAACCGATTCAATTTCTTCGCTGGTTATGGGTCTGTTCAAGCTTTCTATTTCCTCCTGATTGAGTTTTGGAAGAGTGTGGGTGTTTAGGAATTTGTCCATTTCTTCCAGGTTGTCCAATTTGTTGGCATATAATTTTTCATAGTATTCCCTGATAATTGTTTGTATCTCTGAGGGATTGGTTGTAATCATTCCATTTTCATTCATGATTTTATCTATTTGGGTCATCTCCCTTTTCTTTTTGAGAAGCCTGGCTAGAGGTTTGTCAATTTTGTTTATTTTTTCAAAAAACCAACTCTTGGTTTCGTTGATCTGCTCTACAGTTTTTTTAGATTCTATATTGTTTATTTCTGCTCTGATCTTTATTATTTCTCTTCTTCTGCTGGGTTTAGGCTGCCTTTGCTGTTCTGCTTCTATTTCCTTTAGGTGTGCTGTTAGATTTTGTATTTGGGATTTTTCTTGTTTCTGGAGATAGGCCTGGATTGCAATGTATTTTCCTCTCAGGACTGCCTTCGCTGCGTCCCAAAGCGTTTGGATTGTTGTATTTTCATTTTCGTTTGTTTCCATATATTTTTTGATTTCTTCTCTAATTGCCTGGTTGACCCACTCATTCGTTAGTAGGGTGTTCTTTAACCTCCATGCTTTTGGAGGTTTTCCAGACTTTTTCCTGTGGTTGATTTCAAGCTTCATAGCATTGTGGTCTGAAAGTATGCATGGTATAATTTCAATTCTTGTAAACTTATGAAGGGCTGTTTTGTGACCCAGTATATGATCTATCTTGGAGAATGTTCCATGTGCACTCGAGAAGAAAGTATATTCTGTTGCTTTGGGATGCAGAGTTCTAAATATATCTGTCAAGTCCATCTGATCCAGTGTCTCATTCAGGGCCCTTGTTTCTTTATTGACTGTGTGTCTAGATGATCTATCCATTTCTGTAAGTGGGGTGTTAAAGTCCCCTGCAATTACCACATTCTTATCAATAAGGTTGCTTCTGTTTATGAGTAATTGTTTTATATATTTGGGGGCTCCGGTATTCGGCGCATAGACATTTATAATTGTTAGCTCTTCCTGATGGATAGACCCTGTAACTATTATATAATGTCCTTCTTCATCTCTTGTTACAGCCTTTAATTTAAAGTCTAGTTTGTCTGATATAAGTATGGCTACTCCAGCTTTCTTCTGGCTTCCAGTAGCATGATAAATAGTTCTCCATCCCCTCACTCTGAATCTAAAGGTGTCCTCAGGTCTAAAATGAGTCTCTTGTAGACAGCAAATAGATGGGTCTTGTTTTTTTATCCATTCTGATACCCTATGTCTTTTGGTTGGCGCATTTAATCCGTTTACATTCAGTGTTATTATAGAAAGATACGGGTTTAGAGTCATTGTGATGTCTGTATGTTTTATGCTTGTAGTGATGTCTCTGGTACTTTGTCTCACAGGGTCCCCCTTAGGATCTCTTGTAGGGCTGGTTTAGTGGTGACAAATTCCTTCAGTTTTTGTTTGTTTGGGAAGACCTTTATCTCTCCTTCTATTCTAAATGACAGACTTGCTGGATAAAGGATTCTCGGCTGCATATTTTTGCTATCTAGCACCCTGAAAATCTCGTGCCAATTCTTTCTGGCCTGCCAAGTTTCAAAAGAGAGATCAGTCACGAGTCTTATAGGTCTCCCTTTATATGTGAGGGCACGTTTACCCCTTGCTGCTTTCAGAATTTTCTCTTTATCCTTGTATTTTGCCAGTTTCACTATGATATGTCGTGCAGAAGATCGATTCAAGTTACGTCTGAAGGGAGTTCTCTGTGCCTCTTGGATTTCAATGCCTTTTTCCTTCCCCAGTTCAGGGAAGTTCTCAGCTATTATTTCTTCAAGTACCCCTTCAGCACCTTTCCCTCTCTCTTCCTCCTCTGGGATACCAATTATGCGTATATTATTTCTTTTTAGTGTATCACTTAGTTCTCTAATTTTCCCCTCATACTCCTGGATTTTTTTATCTCTCTTTTTCTCAGCTTCCTCTTTTTCCATAACTTTATCTTCTAGTTCACCTATTCTCTCCTCTGCCTCTTCCATCCGAGCCGTGGTGGTTTGCATTTTGTTTTCCATTTCCTTTAAAGCGTTTTTCAGCTCCTCGTGACTGTTCCTTAGTCCCCTGATGTCTGTAGCAAGAGATTCTCTGCTGTCCTGTATGCTGTTTTCCAGCCCAGCGATTAATTTTATGACTATTATTCTAAATTCACTTTCTGTTATATTATTTAAATCCTTTTTGATCAGCTCATTAGCTGTTGTTATTTCCTGGAGATTCTTCTGAGGGGAATTCTTCCGCTTGGTCATTTTGGATAGTCCCTGGTGTGGTGAGGGCCTGCAGGGCACTTCCCCTGTGCTGTGGTGTGTAACTGGAGTTGGTGGGCGGGGCCGCAGTCCGACCTGATGTCTGCCCCCAGCCCACCGCTGGGGCCACAGTCAGACTGGTGTGTGCCTTCTCTTCCCCTCTCCTAGGGGCGGGATTCACTGTGGGGTGGCGTGGCCCGTCTGGGCTACTTGCACACTGCCAGGCTTGTGATGCTGGGGATCTGGCGTATTAGCTGGGGTGGGAAGGCAAGGTGCACGGCGGGAGGGGGGGCAGGCTTAGCTCGCTTCTCCTTAGGTGATCCACTTCAGGAGGGGCCCTGTGGCAGCCGGAGGGAGTCAAATCGCTGCCGGAGGTTTGGCTCCGCAGAAGCACAGAGTTGGGTGTTCGCGCGGAGCGAGCAATTTCCCTGGCCGGAGCCGGTTCCCTTTGGGATTTTGGCTGGGGGATGGGCGGGGGAGATGGCGCTGGCTAGCGCCTTTGTTCCCCGCCAAACTGAGCTCTGTCGTCCGGGGGCTCCGCAGCTCACCCTCCCTTTGTCCTCCAGCCTTCCCGCTTTCCGAGCAGAGCTGTTAACTTATGACCTCCCAGACGCTAAGTCGCGCTTGCTAAGTCGCGCTTGCTGTCTGAACACAGTCCGTCAGGCCCCTCCGCTTTTGCAAGCCGGACTCGGGGGCTCTGCTTGGCCGGCGAGCCGCCCCTCCGCCCCGGCTCCCTCCCGCCAGTCCGTGGAGCGCGCACCGCCTCGCCGCCCTTCCTACCCTCTTCTGTGGGCCTCTCGTCTGCACTTGGGTCCGGTGACTCTGTTCTGCTAATCCTCTGGCGGTTTTCTGGGTTATTTAGGCAGGTGTAGGTGGAATCTAAGTGATCAGCAGGACGCGCGGTGAGCCCAGCGTCCTCCTACGCCGCCATCTTCCCAGAATCCGGTAGTGTATATGTTTCTAAGAATTTGTCCATTTCTTCCAGATTACTCATTTTTTGGTGTATAATTGATCATAATATTCTCTTATTGTTTTTATTTCTGCTGTGTTGGTTGTGATCTCTCCTCTTTCATTCTTGATTTTATTTATTTGGGTCCTTTCCTTTTTCTTTTTGATCAAACTGGCTAGTGGTTTATCAATTTTGTTAATTCCTTCAAAGAACTGGCTTCTGGTTTCATTGATCTGTTCTGTTTTTTGTTTTTTGTGTTTTTTTTTTTTTGTTTTTGGTTTTGATAGCCTTAATTTCTGCTCTAATCTTTATTATTTCCTGTCTTTTTCTGGTTTTGGGTTTTATTTGCTGTTCTTTTTCCAGCTCCTTAAGGCGTAAGGTTAGGTTGTGTATCTGAGATCTTTCTTCCTTCTTAGGAAGGCCTGGATGGCGATATACTTTCCTCTTATGACTGCCTTTGCTGCTTCCCAGAGGTTTGGGGTTGTGGTGTTATCAGTTTCATTGACTCCCATAATTTCCTCTTTAACTGCTTGGTTAGCCCATTCATTCTTTAGTAGGATGCTCTTCAGTCTCCAAGTGTTTGTTACCTTTCCAAATGTTTTCTTGTGGTTGATTTCGAGTTTCATAGCGTTGTGGTCTGAACATATGCACGGTATGATCTTGATCTTTTCGTACTTGTTAAGGGCTGATTTGTGCCCCAGTATATGGTCTATTCTGGAGAATGTTCCATGTGCACTGGAGAAGAATGTATATTCTGCTGCTTTGGGATGAAATGTTCTGAATATGTCTGTTAAGTCCATCTGGTCCAGTGTGTCATTCAAAGCCATTCTTTCTTTGTTGATTTTCTGATTAGATGATCTTTCCATTGCTGTGAGTGGGCTGTTGAAGTCTCCTATTATGGTATTACTATCGATGAGTTTCTTTATGTTTGTGATTAATTGATTTATATATTTGGGTTCTCCCACATTTGGCACATAAAATGTATACAATTGTTAGGTCTTCTTGGTGGATAGCCCCCTTGATTATGATATAATGTCCTTCTGCATCTCTTGATACAGTCATTATTTTAAAGTCTAGATTGTCTGATGTAAGTATGGCTACTCCGGCTTTCTTTTGTTGACCATTAGCATGATAGATGGTTCTCCATCCCCTTATTTTCAATCTGAAGGTGTCTTTACGCCTAAAATGGGTGCCTTGTAAACAGCATATAGATGGATCTTATATTTTTTATCCATTCTGTTACCCCATGTCTTTTGATTGGAGCATTGAGTCCATTGACATTTAGAGTGAGTACTGAAAGATATGAAATTATTGCCATTATGATGCTTTTAGAGTTGGAGTTTCTGGTGGTGTTCTCTGGTCCTTTCTAATCTTTGTTGCTTTTGGTCTTTATTTATTTATTTATTTATTCATTTATTTATTATTTTTATTTTTTTATTTTTTCTTTTCTCCCCTCAGAGAGTCCCTCTTAAAATTTCTTGCAGGGCTGGTTTAGTGGTCACAAACTCCTTTAATTTTTGTTTGTCTGGGAAACTTTTAACCTCTCCTTCCATTTTGAGTGACATCCTTGCTGGATAAAGAATTCTTGGCTGCATATTTATCTGATTCAGCACATTGAATATATCCTGTCTTTCCTTTCTGGCCTGCCAAGTTTCTGTGGATAGGTCTGCTGCAAACCTGATCAGTCTTCCCTTGTAGGTCAAGGAGTTTGTTCCCTTGCTGCTTTCATGATTCTTTCCTTTCCTGAGTATTTTGTGAGTTTGACTGTGATATGTCTTGTTGATGGTCAGTTTGTTGAATCTAATGGGATTCCTCTGTGCTTGCTGGATTTTGATGTCTGTGTCTCTCCTAGGTTAAGAAAGTTTTCTGCTATGATTTGTTCACACAATCCCTCTAACGCCTTTTTCTGTCTCTTCATCTTCTGGGATCCCTATTATTCTGATGTTGTTCCCTTTTAATGAGTCACTGAGTTCTCTAATTCTTCAATTGTGTTCTGTTGCCTAAGTCTCCCTTTTTTTTTCTGTTTCCTTATTCTCCATAAGTTGCTCTCTGTATTGCTGATTCTCTGCTCTGCCTTATTCTTCCTTGCTTTCGTGGCAGCCATTCGAGATTGCAGCTCAGTTGTAGCATTTTATTTCATCCTAACTTTTACTTTTACCTCTGTAGAAAGGGATTCTAATCTATTTTCGACTCCAGCTAATATTCTTATTATTGTTATTCTAAATTCTGGTTCAGACATACTTGCTTGTATCTGTGTTGGTTAAGTCCCTGGCTGTCATTTCTTCCTACTCTTTTTTTTGGGGGGGGGGGTGAATTCCTTCGTTTTGTCATTTTGAAGGGAAAAAAGGAATTAATGAGCTAAAAAAACATTAAAGTAAAAAAATTAAAATTAAAAGTTAAACACACACACACACAATCAAGTAAATGATGCTAGATCTTGGTGTGTTTTTGTCTGTGTGTTGAAAGGGGATGAATAGATTAGAGGAAAAAGGGGAAAGAAAAAAAAGGGAAATCTTTTGAAAATTTGAAAAAATTTATACTCTAAGGTAGAATAAAATGAAATGATGGAAGTAAAGTATAATTTGGAAAAATTTACACAAAAGTAAAAAATAAAATAGAAAAAAAGAAAAATATTTTCAATAAAAATTGAAAATTCAATAATTTTTTTCTCTTTCTGTATTCAAGAAAAAGCAAAGAAACCAAAAAAAAAAAAGAAAGAAAATTGAGTAGATGGACCATCGAACAGACTTAAATACGATTGAAATTAATTCTTTTAACCCTAGAAGTCAAACTATGAAGTGGTTTATAGTCTGTAAACTAAGCAGGTAGAGAAATTTATGTTCCTGAAGGGGAGGTTGGTCCAGTTGGGCTGGGCTTAGTGTAAAGGCTCCATTCTCCACTAGATGGTGCTGCTTAGCTTACTAGAGTGGATTATTGTGGCGTCTGTAGGTGTGTTTGTGCATGCACGGGAGTAGTGAAAATGGCGTCACCCAGCTACCCAGTCTCTAGTATGAGAACTCTGTTCTTCCTGATCAGCAATTGTGCACCTGTCCTTTGTCCTAGACTTCCATTCACTCTCCACTTTTTCACTGTCCGTGACCAAGCCCCAGGCAGCCCCTCCCTCCTGAGTTTTATCTCAGATGAGGCTGTTTTCCCACCCCTCATTTCTCAGTGACTGCGGCTTTGACCCATTCTGCCCCTCTGCAGGAGGGCCTCACGGAGCAATGGCCAGGTTGCGGCCACACTCAGGAACGTTTGCCAGATTGTGCTGCTGCCGATGCTCAGAGACTGTGGCTGGGTGAAAAAGTTCAGGCAATCGTGTAGCAGCAGCATTTCAGGGGTTATGGCAAATCACAACATGCATTTGGTACCAGGCTTCACTCCCAGCGACCTTGTTCCAGCACCAGCGAATGTGGTTGTTCTCGCAGGTCCACCACGGCTTTTGCCTTTCGGAGAGTCACACAGCTTCTAGCAGGTGTCCTCCCAGCAGGGTACCGCCTCTCCCCATGTGGCCTGAAGACCCCAGACTTCACTCTGCTCCTGGGGATTCGCCCTTCTCACCAGAGCAATGCCAGGTATTGAGCTGCAGAATTTCAGACTCTGCGCTCCCCCTGTTTATAGAATCTTAATGGAATTTAAACCCTCTCCTTTTTCCTTTCTCCCTTGTTAGTTCAGTGTCTGTGGCTGTTTCCACTTTTCCACTTTCTCTCCAGCTGCTTTTGGGGGAAGTGCTTTTCCTGTACTCTCCCATGTCTCTGTCCTCTCTCCACAAGCAAAAACAGCTCTCTGCTCTCTGCAGCTTCTCTCTCCCAGTTCACCTCTCCGTGCCACATACCTGCAGAGTTCTGTGGTTCAGCTTGTGCAGATTGTTGTGTTTATCTTCAAATCAGTTTTCTAGGTGTGCAAGATGGTTTAGTGTTGATGTGGCTTTGATGTGTTTGATGGACTCAAGACACAAAAAAAACTTTCATGCTATTCTGCCATTTTGGCTTTTCCTCAGGAGTCCTACTGGTATATTTTATATTCATGATTGTCACTTGTTATACTTGTTTTTATGCATCTTGAGAAAAACCTGGTAAAATATTATCTCGGGGAAACATACCAGAAGTAATAGTGAAGCTCTCTTTTAAAAAATGTTATGTTACTGGGGCGCTTGGGTGACTCAATCTGTTAAATGCCCAACTCTTGATTTTGGCTCAGTTCATGATCTCACAGTTTGTGGGTTCATACCCCGAGTCAGCATCCCCGCTGACAGCAAGGAGACTGCTTGGGATTCTCTCTCCATCTACCACTCCCTGGCTTGTGCACAGGTGTGTGCACATGTGATCTCTTTCAGGAAAAAAAAAACTTTAAAAAATGTTATATTACCAGTGCTCTGGGTGACACAGATTGTGACATGTGGGAAAATATGAAAATTGATGACTCTGTTGAAAGTGATTCAGTGATTCAGAAGGAAGGAATTCTTCTGCAAGTAAAGAAATTTCAGGAATACACCTTAATAAATCAATTTCACTTATTTGTATGTACACATGAAAGTGACATATAATTTAAAATATCTGTTTCAATATGGTACAAGAGCTTCAATGGAATAACATAAAAATTCTAAATAATAGGAAAAGATTGTGGCAATTTGGTAGCATTTTTTTTTTAGTGTTACATAAAATAATGGTTCATTTTACCACTGCTGGCTTCTTAGATTAGAAGAAATATCATATAATTCCACATTGGTTGCTAGTTCTCATCAAAACCCACTGAGTCGGGCCCTCTCTTACCACTCAGACCCCTCCTCTAGGACCTCCTAAGATCTCTTTACAGTGCATCATTGGGTTTCCAAAACCCTACTCCAGCATGATTGTCTGTTCTGGTTGGTTGAGGCTGTTGCCTGTGAATGAATCTGCATTTGTGACAGGAAACATGGAAATGTTGAGCATCCACTGATGTTTAAAAATTAACTAATAGATGAGAATATATAACCAGAGCTTCTGTGAAAATGTTACAACTGTGTAGGGAAGGACTATGGCACAGGACATTGATTCCTCAACCCTCATATGGCACCAGAGCTCCTGAATATGAATGAATATTTAAATATTTAAAATTAAATGACATTTCATTTGGGTCTTTTGTAAGCCCAACAGCTTGATATTAATTAAGCTTAATAAAATACCACTTTAAAAAGAAAACGGGGTGCCTGGGTGGCTCAGCAACCAACTAACTTCAGCTCAGGTCATGATCTCAGAGTTCATGAGTTCAAGTCGCATAGGGCTTGCTGCTGTCAGTGTAGAGCTTGCTTTCTATCTTCTGTCCCCCTCTCTCTCTGCCCCTTCCCCTGCTCATGCTCTCTCTATCTTTCAAAATATATAAACATTTTAAAAAAAGATAAATTTGCATACAAGATTCAAAGTACTCAGGAATTCTTTGTCTTTAAGGTCTTAAAGATTTAGTGAAACAAAGAATTTAGTATATTTTGTGTTCTCACACAAAGGCAAATAAGACAACAACAATAAAAAAAAATCCCCAAGCACAACATCTAGTAAAAAATGTCTCTTCATCAAGACACAAAGAGACCAACACATGATGAAATGTAGTCTAATAAGAGTAGTTTAGAATAGAACACAAATTTGCCAGGAAAGTAAAATTTTCCAACAAGGGAAATCATCACATTAATCTAGAACTTTTCATTCAAGATTAAGAAAAAGAACATTGTCAGAGGGACTGGTCCAATCTAATAATCTTTACTGTGTAAGAAGTAATGATCAAAAAGAAGCACTTAGCTGTTTCCATAACCCTGTGTCAGAAATCATTCTATAAATCCACAGAAGGAAGTTGGAGTTTTATAAGGAGCTGACAGAACCCAGCTTTATAGTCATACTTGAGGAGATCAGAGGTAGATTTGGGCATTGGCAAATCCATGGAGCAAATCATGGCCATAAGGTACCCTAGCATTAAAGAAAATGTGACTTAGCCTTTCTTGTGATTACTATGTTTTCACTAAGCACATGGAGTAATTGGAAAAGACAGGAAAATGTGTCTTAGTTCATTTTTTTGGAGGCAAATGGATTTCCAATTCATGTAAATTGAAATGGTCAGAATAACAACAAAAATGTAATGTAAAACTATCATTGCCTGCTGAATGCAGAGCAATAGAGCAGCTGTCTGTGATCACAGAGGAGATAGCAAGTAAGAGCCATACTAGTATCTCTGTTAACAGCAAAATCTCACTAGCAAATACTGTCAAGTTTTAAAATCTGAACTTCAGTCACATAGTAGAATACAGTTAGCATGCAATGGCACATGCAAGTAAAAGGAAATATTTTGATTTTTTGTACAATTAACTAAATGCAAATCTGCAGACCCCAAACCCTGTGCTTGCAATTGAATTCTCAGCTGAATGTGGAAATATAATTTTATGAAATAAACATAGAAAGACTTTTATGGTCATCAGGTCCCTGCAATTAATTTTATCCTATTCATTAGTTTATGTACTCAAAGTATATTTCATCCTAGGGAAAGGTTGCCATAAAACCATGGCAAAAAAACCCAACCCAAAACAAAACCATACTCCATCCCTCTTTCCCTTCCATTGGAACAGGCTATCTGAGGTCTGTAAAGGAGAGGCAGAAAATGGCAATACTGACTCATCCATTAAACAGGTATTAGGAGTCTAATTAAAGCAAAACATTTATATTATCTCTAAACTATTATTGGCATAGAAGGCAATGTACTTTTGCGCTTCATAAGCAATGGTAATAGAAACTTCATTTTGGTGTTTTAATATAAGATGCTGAGGCTTGAATATTTTCTGCCACCAACTCTACACAAATCTACATAAATCCCTTTATCTGATGTTACTCTTCCTTCTAATAAGCACATATTATTGCAGCATATGCCACAAGAATATATTTGGACAAAATTTGGAGAGTGGCTAAAGAATAAACTTAAGAAAACCCTATTCATTTGTATTTACTTTTAAATATTTGTGAATTGTTCATATCTTCAGATGGTTCAGAAACCGTAACTATATAAAACATTTTCATGAGGAAGTCTAATGGTTACCTCTGATCCATCATCCTAAATCCTTCAGCCCTATGAGAGAGGGTTTAAAAACTTAAAAAAAATTAAGTAACTTCAGAATTACAGAAGAATTTTAAAAATAGAATGCAGAATATTTATATCCCCTTACCCAGCTTCACTTTATGTTAATATCTAACATAACCATGGAAAATTCATCAAAATGGAGAAATTAACATTAGTAGAATACCATTTTTTCACTAACATACTTTCCCCAGTATCTGAATGCAGTCCTTGATTCTGCATTGCATTTATGTGGCATGTCTCCTTGTACTCCTATGTTCTATGACAATTCCTCAGTCTCTTCTTATCATTCATTCATGACCCTGATATTCTGAAGAACACTGCTCAGGCATTTTGTAGAATGTCTATCAGTTTGGGTTTATGTGATGTTTTCCCATGTGTAGACAGTGGTTATGGATTATATGAGAAGAATACTACTGAGGTGAAGTAGCCTTCTTCTTATATTGTATGGGTATGTGTATGTGTGTTGGTGGAGGGTGGGGGTTGGAGGTAATATCATCAACCACTGGCAACTGTTTTCTTCCTTCCCACCTTCCTGCATTTTCCCAAATGACATATAAATTGAATTGTCCAATATTTAGCTTTTTGGGCCTACCTTCTTTCCCTTCAAAATGCATTTAAGATTTAGTCCTGTTATTGCATGAATCAGTAGTTGATTCCTTCTTATTGCTAAATAGTATTCCATCATATGGATGTACTACAGTTTGTTTATTCACTCATTGGTTGAAATCTATCTGTGTTGTTCCCAAATTTTGGCAGTTATGAATACAGCTATTATAAGCATTCATGTACAGGTTTCTCTATGCACATCATTTTCATTTCTCTTGGGTAGATAACTTGGAAAGGAATTGGAATGTACATTTTACTGTATAATAAACCTGCAAAACTTTTCCAGAGTGGCAGTGCCATTTTGCATTCCTATCAACAAGAGTTCCAGTTGCTCTCGATCTTTGTCAGCACTTGATAGTGTGGTATTACTTTTTTTTTAGACAGTTCAGCAAGGGTGTAGTGGTATCACATTTAATTTGCATTTCCCAGATGGCTAATGATGTTGATATTGTATTACATGCTTATATGTCAACCATTCGTCTTCACAGATGAAAGATCTGTTTCATTTGAGACTTGTGTTGTGTCTGGTATAGATTTTGTGTTTATAAGTGCTCCTTGTGCCCTTCGAGAAAATATATATTTTGCAGTTGTTGAAATAAAATGTTTTCTGTGTTACTTAGCTGAAAGTAAGTATACCGTTCAAATCTTTCATATCATCACTAATCGTTTTCTGCTTGTATTATTTTATCAGCTGTTCATTCTATAAACTAAAGAGAAAGTTGTGTTAAAATCTCTAAATTTGATTGTTGATTTGTCTAGTACTACTTTTACTCCCATCAAAAAAATTTTATATAGTTTGAGGATGTGGCATTAAGATTCATATGTCTTTCTGTTGAATTGATGCTTCTTGAATTAAAGTCTATCTTTTCTATTATTAAATAGAAAATTAAATAATTAATTTAGTTAACTAATTTAATTAACTAATTAATTAAATTTTCTATTATTAAATTATGGTTACTATTTGCATGACATACTCTTTTCCTATCATTTAGCTTTTAAGCATTTTTTTTAATTATTTAAAGTAAAATATTTGTTTTTTAAATTAAAATTAATTTTTAAAATTAAAAATTTGTTTTTTAAAACTAAAATAGGTAGATCTAATCTCTTTTATCTGATAATTTTTATTTTTTTAATGTTTTTCAAAGTTTATTTATTTTTAGGTTTATTTATTTATTTGTTTATTTTGAGAGAGACAGAGAGTACAAGTGGGGGAGGGGCAGAGAGAGAGAGAGAGAGAGAGAGAATCCAAAGCAGGCTATGTGCTGTCAGTGCAGAGCCCTATGAGGGCTCCAAGCCATGAACCATGATCTGAACCTAAATCAAGAGTTGGATGCTTAACTGATAACTGACAGAGCTACTCAGGTGCCTCTGATAATTTTTAACATTTTAATTGGTTGTACTTATTTACAATTATTGAAATTACTAATGCTTTTAGGTTTAAATATACTATAATGTGATTTTTTTTTCTTTTTACCCTATGGTGCACTGTTTCTTTATTCCTTTATAGTTTCTTATGTATTTAGCAGTTACTTGTACTATTCTATTTATATTCCTGTATTGATTTTTAATCACTACCTTAGAGATTTTACAATATGCATCCTTGACATCTTAGGATTTAACTTGAATACGTTTATCATTTCTTTAACAATGTAAAACTTTTACTACTATTCACTCTGTTTATCCCCATTTTTTTGGGATAGCAACTCTTCATAATATTGTGGTCATGCATTTTACTTCTACATACATTATAAACTCTATAAGACATTATTATTATCATTTTACACAGTTAACTACTCTTTTATATTTCCTTATATATTTAGTATCATTTTCATTCAGCTTGAAGAATCTCCTTTTGTACCTCATAGAGGCCCATTCCACTGTCAACAAACTTTTTCACCTTTCATTTGGTTAAAAACGTTTGTATTTCATCTCCATTTTGGGAAGATATTAATTCTAAGTATGGGATTCTAGGTTGACATTTTTTTTTTAAACTTTCAGCTGTTATAAAGTGCAATTACATGATCTCCTGAGTTTTACAGTTTTTCTAAAAATGTTTATTTATCTATTTTGAGAGAGAGGGAGAGAGAAAGAGTGAGCACACAGGGGAGGGGCAGAGAGAGAGAATCCCAAGTAAGCTCCAAGCTGTCAGCGCAGAGCCTGACTCGGGGCTCAGTCCCAGGACCTCGAGATCCTGACCTGAGCCACCAATATCAAGAGTCCCAACAGATGCTTAACCAACTGAATCACCCAGACACTCCTGACTTTTATAGTTTCTGACAAGTTAACCATGGCCTTACTGTGTTTCTTTGAAGGTAATGTCTTTTTCTCTGGCAGTTTTATGAATTTTTTCTTTGTCATTGGTTTTCAGCAGTTTGACCATTATGTGCTTAGCTGTGGCTTTCTTTGTATGTATTCTGGCCACAATTCTTTGAGCTTCTTTAATGGTGTCATTGTTAGATATATTCACCCAACACATGCGTTTCTGGAAATTCTTGGAAATTATCTCTTTAAATACTTTTTATTTTCCATTCTCTTGTTCCTCTGTTTCTGTGCTTGTATTTTAGGTTATTTGACCCAGTCTCAGACTTTTACATTCTTGTTCTTTTCTTTGTACTTTTCTTCTATGATTCAGTTTAGACATTTTTTTTTTTTTGACTTATGAGGTTACCATTTCAAGTGTGCTATTACATCCATTCAGTGAGTACTTAATATCAAAAACTGGATGTTTATTTCTAGAGTGCCAATTTAACTCTTTTTAAAGATTTCTGTTCACTACTGGAATTCTCTATATTTTTAAGCTATTTTGTCCATTTTCCCTTTCTTTCTTAAACATATTAATCATAGTTATTTTAAAGTTTTTTTCTGGTTAATTCGAATATCTATGTTGCACATGGATTTACTTCTGTTATCTAGTTTTTTCAGTTATTACTATTGGTCACATTTTTATCGGCACTAGGCACATATCATTTTAAAAAACTGTAATCAGATATTACATATAAATGGACTGTAAAGTCTCTAAATGATACTGTTTTGTCCAAAGAATATTCATCTTTTCCTAAGTTAGGCAGAATGCATGAAGAGCTGTCTACATCAACCCGTCAGGCACTGAGGTGAGTCAAGGCTGCTTTGCAGATAGAATCAGTCTGTCTATGATTCATCCTGTTCTTTGGGTCTTACTTACCATCCTGGCCTTTTGATTGAAAGCCTGGAAGTTCTCTGTCTTCTCAGGGAAGACTAGTCACATGTTTAATGCAGGGTTCTTTTCTCTAGAGGGACTTTTTCTTCTAAGTACTTCAAAACTGCAGGTGATTTCATTTTGCCTGTTGGAATTTTCCTCCCCACTCCCTTGGGCTCCTAATTTGCTGTAACATATATCAAATATCCACAGTGAAACTGGCCATGCATGTGGGGTTCTTCTAGAATCCAAACTGTCACACTGACCCCAATAACTATCAAAACCTCTGCTTGTTTCTCTTTTCCCAGTAGAATCCCTCTGCCTGGACCAAGTCTAATTCACAGTCTTTGCCCAGGATCAGCAAATGTCTCAAATAAAATAGGCAGCAATCATTAGCTTATGTAGGAAATATCTATCCTTTTCTGGAATTTTAGTTTTTCTAATTCTTCTTGCTTCCACAGCTTTTCAAACTTTATAAAATTCACGACTTTTCCAGTTGTTCCTCTCAGAATGTTGATCTGTCCTGGTCTCCTTACATTTTTTTCTCAGAAGCAGAACCCATTTCTCAGAATTTCTGAACTTTGAACAGATTCAGATTAGTTTCTGAAATATGACCGAAGCTGAGGAAGTAAACATCAAAAGTTATTAATGGTGAAAAAGATTTTCAGCAATGTAGAGAAAGCCTGTTTACTGTGAAATAAATGAAGAGTCCACATACAGACAGTGACCGAGTCCTGATAGTGTTCCAGGATGCTGATTGTTCCCAGGGCTCATCTGATTCCTTCAGTGCCCAAAGCTTGGTGGTTCAATTCCTCTTTTGATTTTGAGGGACTCCACTCTCCTTGAAACAAATGCCCTCCTTTGTTTTGAAGTATGATTACATTGGTTTGCCATCACTTGCAGAAGTCTGCCTTTTACTCTACATTATTAAATGTGTTAACACAAATAATACTGTGGTTATTGACATTATCAAGGTTTTTATTTTTATAGTTTAACCTAGATTTTCCTACTTTGCAAAAATTATGACAAGCTGTGGCATCTTCCTGCATGCAGGTGCTTACCTGACATAGTTTAAATTTATTTTTGCTTATATTCTTGGTTTGGACAGGTTCTTAGTGGATTAACTTACTGATTCCTGGTTGATTAGATCTGAATAATTGTCTCATTGGTAATAGGTCTCTTTTTCTTTGGTGAGTTACTAAATCTATGGGGGGTTGGAATCAATATGTTATACACATGGGGAAAACAATTCAATTTTTCAGGTCATTTTTCTGATATTTAGACTAATGTGATTAAAAATAGAGAATAGTGACTGTCACTGTATTTAACACATTCCATTCATACAATTTTTAAAAAGCGTTAATTTGTTTTGCTCCTTAATGTGTGTGTGGTAGGGTGTGAAGGAAGTGTTAAGGATGAGGAGACAGGGAAGGAAAAGGAAGAAGGAAAAGAAAAAAGGTAGATAAAATAGAAAAAATAAAATCACACCCTGAAGGTAACGAATGGGGCCAGGAAAGAAAGTTTCTTGAGAAAGGATTTAGCCTGATTTCTGTCTGGGCTGTGGACTTCAGAATATGGGGTGTGTGCTTACCTACCAGGTCTACTTTGGAAGTGATGATTAGCTGGTTAAACATAATCATGGTGTACAATCTTCTACCTGACTTTTAGCACCATCACCACCCCCAGAAAAATTTGAAGGCAACTATCAGATTCTTCTGGAGACTTAAATTAGCAGTGAACAGTAATTCTACCTCACAGATGAGATGAGATAAAGTCACAGGATTAAAAGGGCTACCAGCACTGACCTGCATGGCTAGCTCAGTGTAGACTACCGGTAAAGAGTTGGACTTTGAAATTAGAGAGAGTTGGGTTTGAAAACGAATTTTATCACCTATCAGCTGTCTGACAGGGCAAATTTACTTGAACTCTTTAAGCTTCAACTTCATCCAGAAAATGAGTAAGATGATGACAATTCCTAGAACTTTCATAAGAATTAAATGAAGGAACACATGTGCAACCTGTAACACGAGGCCTGGCACATAGTGCTCAAGAAAGGCTAATGATTATTATTCATGAGTTATAGGTGAAAAAACAATCAACCAGCTTGGCCTGTTTTTGTTTTGTTTCTTGTCTGTCTGTTTGTTTGCAAGACTGAAACCGATCCCACAGTAATGCAATTTTTCCTAGTTTGAATGAGGCAAAACCCAATTTCTATTGCTTCTTTCTTTAGGCCACTTTCGTTCACCTCACTGTTAAATTCTTTTGTGTGATTTTTCTGGAGAGACTTCATCCTGAATAGAGGTGCCTAATGATCTGCCAAATTAAGACAGCAAGTTGTTTCTAAGTTTGGTGGACTCATTGCCATTGCATTTCATCCAAAGGCTTATTATTGCCAAATGCCACTGTTCGTCCAAAAGGAAAAATTCAACGTCTCCTTCCCTGGCAATCTCCATTTATATTGCTTCAAGCATGAGGTTAGAAATTTTCTTCTAAGACCTACATCTTCAGCCAGGAAATATGTGATTGAGACTTCAGTTGAGAGCTAGCTCTTCTACTAGCTGGAACTAGGCTGGCTTTGAACCAGCAGTAACCTACCTGTTGGGGATGTCTGTTCCAAGTAGCAAAGTGGCTGCTATTACAGAGACAGGAATTAGAAAGTGTCTAAATTATGTAAACTTGCTCTGTTTTTTGCCACACTCTTCCTTCGCTATAGATACACAGTATTTGTATCCACCTATAAACACACAACAGAGCTACTAATTCTCTGGGATCAATATACGTCAGTCTAGAATTAAGGAACTAAAGCACCTGGTTTTATTATTTGGCATTTAAATTCCCTTATGAAGCACAAAACACATTAGTACCCTGACACAGATACCTTGTCAAAGGCCCAATGTGGTCCCAGTGAATATGGAGAGGAGCTAAGCCTCACAGGGTTTGGTAACCCCCCGAAGGTGTCTGGCAAAACTGTATGTATACATCTGTAGGTTTGTATATGTTCATCTGAACGTTTCCATGGTTCCGTGAAACAAGACCTAAGTAAGGCTTGTATTTTCATTACTACCAATATACTTTTTAAGGAATAGTTTAAGTTACTGGAGGAAATACAGGAGGAACCAAGAAACAGGCTACCACTCCCACACATGAGAACGTTGTACAGAGCTCTAGTCTCTTGCTGCCCATTTCCTGTGTGGGAGTTTAAAGCCAAAAAACAAAAACAGTGGCCATAGATTGAGGAAGCAGGACTTGCAAAAAGGAGCTTGCCAGGTCCCCACACGTTGCGGTTAGGGGTTGGCTGTGGATTTTTCAAGTGGTAGGGATGGAGAGTGTGAGATTGCATTTTCCTTTATCAAAGGAGCAAAGCGACAAGAGCTTGAGCATTCTGGCTTTTTTATTGCAACAAAGCAAAGATTAACTTACAACTGCTGTCTATGCTCCGGTGCCCAAAGCTCTCTTAACAGCCACTTTCTGGAAAATGCAGGGAAGACTCTGGGGATGCTGCAAGCACGACCTAAGTGCCCCGCCTTTGGCTGGCTGGCTGGCTCCCAGCCAAGACAGCGCTGAGTTGCGTGGCACGTTCTAGGGTGTATCAGGTGTGGTTTCGTGGAGGTGGAAGGAGCTTCTCTTCACAGCATTAGGTCTAGCTAGCGCCGCGCTGCAAACTTCCAAGCCTGCGCCTCTCAATTCCCTGCATCAGCCAAACCTTTCTCGCGTAGGCAAAGTCTCTTTGATAGGCGACTTTTCGCTGGTCTCTCCACAGCTCACCGCCACGGGTCAGGCTTTGCGTCTGAGCACAGGCTTCACTCCGTTATCCTCTACCTCCTCAGCTTCTGCTTGAGGTCCACCGCGTGGAGCACACTAACTTGCAGTCTCAACTGCTCGGCCAAACAAAAGCTTATTTCGACCCAAATAACCTTTGCTGCAGTCTACTTCCCCATCTCGATCTGTTCCAGCTCGTTCCCTCCTTGCCCTCTGGCTGAGTCTGTGTGGGTTGTTTCCCCGCTAACTTGGAGGGAACATCCTCCCTGCGCTGCTGGGGACTGCAGAGTGGGCACGTGGATTGTGCCTAAGGGCCCCTCCTCTATGGGGGAGGCCCAAGCAGAGGGGACTTTAAAAGTTCCTTGCTCTCCTGAGTGTTCCACACACACGTACCCCTGTGTGTTTTATATGTTTTTAAGTACTAAAGGAGTGAGTGAAAAGAGGGAACCAAGATAATGAAATGGCGTTCTCCACTAAACTCTGCCTCATTCCCCCTGTATGATGGCTTGGTGTGTCCACGCAATTCTTAACCAAAGCCTAGAAAAATCAAACTCCGCCCACAGGTGGCAGATTCCACCAAGGGTTCTGGACTCCGCGAAACAGTGAACGAGTGGCTGGGAGAAAGCCACAGGTTCCTTACGTCGCTAAATCCAAACCCTAGAAGGAGCAAGTGGTTTTCTCCTTTGCACGCTCCTGGAGAAGAAATTTAAACAGGAAAGGCTGCCTGCAGCTTGGTAAAATTCCTCTCCGCCTTCCTCCGCTTCGCATCCTTCCAACAGTTCTCCTAATCTTGCCGCTCCCTTAAGATAGCAGGAAAATAGTTTGCCGGCACACCCCCCAACGGCAACCACACACACTTTGCTCCATCCTGGCCAACGCCCCCACCTAGTGGTTTAGGCTTGCCTGCTTTGCTTTCCTCAGCTGTGATTTCTAAGAGAGTGCTGCAGTTTGGGGGAAAAAAAAAGAAGTCTATTTAGGCGCCTGATGTGGGTGGGTAGGATGGGAGGATGGGTAGGACCCCTTAACGTGCTGTGCAAATGAGGCTTAAGGTTAGCAGAAGCAATGCTGGGTGCTAGGGACAGGAGAAGAGGAAAGAGAAGGTTTTCTTTTATCTCCACCTTGGCTCCTGCAACCCAGACAGTTCCAGAGGGTATTTTTGGAGAGCTGCTGCCTAGAGGAGTATCCTCACTCTCAATGCAGGAATGTACTATTTTCTTTATAATACTTACCGCAATATGAAAGTATGTTAATCATCTGCTTGTTTGTGTGGCTATTGTCTATCTGCCTTTTCTAGAATATAGGCTATTTGAAAACTGGGTCTGTGTATACCCCCATCATACCCCTGGTGCCTAGAATTCCTAGCACAGGGTAAGCACTCTATTTTTGCCTGTTTTAGGGAATATGAAATTAAGAGAACTTGGGTCAGTGTTGTGTCACCTTGGGTAAAAAGTTCTTCTTTCAAAGACTCTTAATTATTCTTCTAAACTCAATGGTGGATGAAATAATCTTGGGCTCTAGACTGAATAATTCTCTTTAAAATATGCTTACACTTAACCTGGTAAATTCACTTATGATGTTGTGTTCATTGAATGCATTATACCCACTAAACACCGAGCTAGGTGCTAGAAACTCCTAGTTGGGATGGCTTAGCTCTGAGGGCTGAAAGTACATTGCTCTTTCCTGGTGCTTTTCTGTAAACTTTCACAGACTGGTACTTGTACCATACATTTGTTTCGGTTACAGTTGGAGGGGGGAACTGAGCAGCCGGGAACTGCTGAAGGTCATGGGACCTGGGAACTGGTATTGCTTGGTGCCACATTTGGCTGATACCCTGATGTATTTGTTGAGGGCAAAGAAGACACACTGGTGCTGATGGCCCCAAAACACGTTTTTTTTTTTTTTTCCTTTTTCTTTCTTTCTTTCTTTCTTTCTTTCTTTCTTTCTTTTTTTTTTTTTCCTTTTGAATTTTGTTGACCTCCTTTCTCAAGGGCTGTGGGAGGGAAGGTGCTTACTGTGAACTGTTTTCCAGAGGCATTGAACTGCTGAGCGGCTGGCTGGAGAGGGAGAGAGGAATGGAAGGTTTAATTTCACAAATGGTAGGCTTCTGTTTGTGATACTTTTACATGTTTGTAGACAGTGTAGACAGCTTTCTGTCTGCCTGTTGACCCACAGTTAAAGGGAAGGGACTGAATGGAAAGCACAGATTCCTAAAACCAGATATGAAATTAATAGTGCGTATTGTACCAAGAGTTAAGTAGGACTTGAAGCCTGAAGTTTAAAATGCACTATTGGCCATTTCCTTCTAAGGCGATATTACTGGCGCCTCCTTCTAACCTGGGTGTGGTCCGCAGGGCTGGATAAAATTCCTGAGTGGAGAGGTCAGAGCCTGGGGCTGGCTCCACCTAGCACTGGCCTGCTGTGGTGTGGGTGCTTAAGTGGAAGCCCAGGAAGGGACGCAGGGAATGTGCCTGGGCTGAGGGCGTGGATCTAACTGGAGGGCCGCACTGCAAGCTTCGAAGGGGACAGAAGCAAGGACAGGACGCCCTCATCCCCATTCCTGGCCAGAACTGCGGAGTCTGGGTGTCAGGATTGGGAGAGGGGCCAGAGGATGGGTAGTGGGGAGAGAGGGCGGTAGGACCCGGAGGGAAGCTTCCCTGCCCGGGGAGGGAACCAGGCGGGAGGAAAGGAGGGGCGGGGGAGAGAGAAAAGGGGAAGGTGATGGGGAGCGGGCGCCCGCACTCGCCGAGCAGCAAGAGTTGCAAGGCTAGGGCAGCCCGGACCTGGACTCTATAAAAGGAGTCCATCTGCTGTGCCGCTCACACGCTCCTCCGGGACTGGCGCACGCTGCGTTCGTCCAGCTCCCTAAGACACCTGCCCCTTACCCGCGTGCCGCGCCAGGTCCCCCAGACCCGTGCACCCAGCAGCATGGCTCCAAGCGGTGCCAGTGGGTCCGAGGTGATGGTGGCAGTGGCGGCGCGTTGCGGGCAGCCGCAGCCACAGCCCCAGCCCCCGAGTCCCCCTTCTTGCGGCCCCGTCTCCGCGGGGCAGCTCGCCGGAGTGGCCAGCGCGTGAAAAGAAGGGAGGGCAGAGCTCCGGAGCGAGGCGCGGCGCAGCGCGGCTCCCAGACTTCACCCCACCCAGCTCTGGCGGCCAAAGCAGCCGCAGGAAACTGCCCGAGTCTGGGGAGGGGGCGGGAATGCAAGACCAGGACTCCTGGCTGGCCTGCCAGCTTCGGTCTCAACAGCCAGGAAACTCTTGCGGGCCGATTCTGCAGATCAAGGAGCGCCTGGGTTAGGAGACTCAGCCCGGAGCAACTGGGGTAAGAGACCCCACCTGGCTGATGCTCCCTTCTCAAACAATACATCACCCTCCGCTACTAGACGCCTTGAGTAGGATCCGGAGTGGAGCTGGGCTTGGTGGGCCAGTCCTTAGCAACCCAGGGCCAAGACGGGGAGTGGAGAGGAGCAGGCAGAGCCGCGGCGGCAGCGCCCGGCGCACTGGAAGTGCAGAAGACGCGCTCGTCTGCCTAGGCTGCCGCGCCCTTGACCTCTAGTTTCAGCTGGGAATCTGGGTGGAGGAATAATTGAGGATCCCACGGAACTGACTAGCAATCGAGAGACAAGACTGTGGTCTCCTCCGCGGTCCTTCCGCCCTTTCCCTCGTTCGCTCCATGCCCAAGAGCTGCGCTCCAGAGCCGTGTAGAGGAGAGACATGGAAGAAACCAACACTCATTGCGCCCCACCGCCGCCCGCGGGCTCCCAGACCGGGGTTTCTCAAGCCAACCTCTCCTCCGCTCCCCCCAATTGCAGCATCGAGGGCTATATTTACCAGGACTCCATCGCCCTGCCCTGGAAAGTACTCCTGATCCTGGTGCTGGCGCTCTTCACCTTGGCCACCACGCTCTCCAATGCTTTTGTGATTGCCACTGTGTACCGGACCCGGAAGCTGCACACCCCAGCCAACTACCTGATCGCCTCCCTGGCGGTAACCGACCTGCTCGTATCCATCCTGGTGATGCCCATCAGCACCATGTACACGGTCACTGGCCGCTGGACGCTGGGCCAGGTGGTCTGCGACTTCTGGCTGTCGTCGGACATCACCTGTTGCACAGCTTCCATCCTGCACCTCTGTGTCATCGCCCTGGACCGCTACTGGGCCATCACGGACGCTGTGGAGTACTCCGCTAAAAGGACTCCCAAGAGGGCCGCGGTCATGATCGCGCTGGTGTGGGTCTTCTCCATCTCCATCTCGCTGCCGCCCTTCTTCTGGCGTCAAGCCAAAGCCGAGGAGGAGGTGTCGGACTGCAGGGTGAACACCGACCACATGCTCTACACAGTTTACTCCACGGTGGGCGCTTTCTACTTCCCCACCCTGCTCCTCATCGCCCTCTACGGCCGCATCTATGTGGAAGCCCGCTCCCGGATTTTGAAACAGACGCCCAACAGGACCGGCAAGCGCCTGACCCGAGCCCAGCTGATAACCGACTCCCCCGGGTCCACATCCTCGGTCACCTCCGTTAACTCCCGGGCTCCCGATGTGCCCAGCGAATCCGGGTCCCCTGTGTACGTGAACCAAGTCAAAGTGCGAGTCTCTGACGCCCTGCTAGAGAAGAAGAAGCTCATGGCCGCTAGGGAGCGCAAAGCCACTAAGACCCTGGGGATCATTTTGGGAGCCTTTATTGTGTGTTGGCTGCCCTTCTTCATCATCTCCCTGGTGATGCCTATTTGCAAGGATGCCTGCTGGTTCCACCTGGCCATCTTTGACTTCTTCACGTGGCTGGGCTATCTCAACTCCCTTATCAACCCCATCATCTATACCATGTCCAATGAGGACTTCAAACAAGCGTTCCATAAACTGATACGCTTTAAGTGCACAGGTTGACTTGTCAGTTGCAGTGGGGTAGCCTAAGCGGCCCTTGGGGACCATGTTGTGTCTGGTTCCACAGGTAGGTCCACTCTTCTTTCACTGTTACTGGGTCAGATTGAGGCTCTGTCTTCTGGGCAAGGGCAATGGATCCTGAGAAGCCAGGACAGCCCTGAGAGAGAGAGAGAGAGAGAGCGAGCAAGCGAGCGAGCTCTGAGAGGAGAACTGTTCAAACTAAAGGTAGAGCTTCCCTGCGGAGGAGGAAGCTCACTTCCTCCCCTCACACCCCAGGTCCAGCACTGACCCTGCAGCAGCCAATCATAAGGGAGGGTTGTAACTTTAAAAATCAATGATGGAAGGGGGATCTTTGCCCTGCTTTGGTATCATGGATCATGCCCTCCCTCTAGAACCGGTGGTACTTGTAGTTGTCTGAATCCTGTCTGAGACAGATCTACATACAGCCTGGCAGTACTTGAACTAGAAGCCTGATACCCTTTGTTTTGGGGAGAACTTTGTGTTTCAGCTTCATTTAAGAAGAGTTACTTTGGCATCTTTCAGTCTTCACTTTCTGTTTATTTAAACTTGGTTGGAGAAACTTGTGGATTTGGTGCTTCAAACCAAATGTGTGTGGCTTGGATGATGCAGAGAAACCTTGAAGAGTTTAACAGCAAAATTCTGATGTTAAGATCTCTATTTTTATTATAATTGAAACTATATGGGGTGGGTGGGGATGGGAGATGGGAAGGATTAAACTGAGAACCAACACCTATGGTTGTTTGTTTTCTGCAGATTTGTAATTTTTTTAATTCCTATTTAGTGATTGTCAAACCACACTAACAACTCAAAGCATTACGTGTGCTAGTGCCAAAGTCTGCAGATTGCTTTATTTTCCTCCTAATTTCATGTGCTTGTCATTTTACACATTTAAATCCTCATAAATGAAGAATACAATGGGTGATTCAGCCCAAGCTGCTGCTATATTTCTTATTAATGCAGTCGATTAAACTGATGGCTATTAGATATATACTGCTCCTTAACAAGAAAGGTATGTTTATTCCTTAACCAATCCAGTGAGATGTGAAGGAGACTGATAAAATAAAAATGGTTCTTCTACAATTAAGGAATGGGGGGGGGGGCAATGGGAGGATGTATATTTTGACTTGTAAAAAATCTTAAATGCATGAGACTTTTTTCTGATAGTCATTTACATTCTCCTTCCCATCTGTAATTCCTTTGTGTGCCCATATATAAAGTAAGAGAACCACCTCCTTTTTCCAAAAATCTTCAAAATGCAGTAAGAAAGAACCCAAAATCTATGTTAAAGGAAAAAAAAAACCAGAAACTTGTTTTCCCTTGTTACTGAAGTTTGGTTGGGAACAAAGATTACTAGAAAATGACATGCAAGGACTTTAGAAAAGCTTAGAGATGTTAACATGGAGCCTGTTTTTTCCTATAACTCATGGAACCAAACCTCAGATTTACTAGGCAATCAGGAAAATGACAAGCTTTTGAACCTTGGGAATTTGTCACCGACCTGATACCTCAATGAATATATTATCAGTAATACTTTATATTTATATGTCTTTTCAAATTTCAATAATGCTTAGTTGTGATACCAAATTCACTCTGAGGCCTCTCCAACACAGGGCAAGATTACACAACAAAAGATGAAAAATGCATTATCTAAATAAAAAGGAGTAGCCCTGAAGGATCATCTGCACAGAAAACAAAATATGTATGTGGAGCATTTTGTATGCCAAAGAAGATTTACACTCCATTCTTCAGAGAGCTTTCTGCAGTGTGATACCTTTTGTCTGCAGAAGCAAGTTGTCTTTGTAAAATGGATTCCCTCCCTGCTTGAAGCTCCCCAGTCCAGACTCTCAGACAATAGATGTATTGAGCTGAAGTACACTGCTTTCCTACTGTGCAGATCTTCACTCTAGGGTAATGACTCTTGAAAATACACTATTCAAAAGTTCACACATAAACTAAGTAAAAAGGGGAATTTTGATCAACATTTACACCTGCCGCTGGAGTAAAATAAAATTTGAGGCATTGGATAATCCCTATGTTTCTGTTATATCCCCCAGGTTTTTGTTTGTTTGTTTTGTGACATTTCTCCTATGGAGAAATCTAGCTTACTATTGATTGGAATGTGCATACAGCACAGTATTTGTGTTTATGTTATTAATATGTTTGTCTTTTGTCTATGCAGCTGTGTTTTCTTTGGGCCTAAGAAACAATTAAGCCAACTTCTAGGGGCCTGAGGGGGAAAATTAATTGAAATAAATAAATAAATTGAAACTTGCAAATGAGTTCTTTCTAGGGAACCTACAATGATTGTGTCCTCATATTAACAAAACATGGTCAATTTAGTCACATGGGCTGTTTGCCATTTGTAGATTACCCACTTACAGTTTTGCTTCATTATTTGGCTGAATTGACTGAATTTGGGGCATATTGTGTGCAGTAGAAGCTTGCAAACCCTTGTAGTTATACGAGATCTAGACTCATCATCCAGCATCGCATATGATAATGCAAAGTGTATCATTCATCCCAGGGATATGTAGTTAACGACTGTTACACTCCTTCTCAGTTACTGCTGCCTATAGCATTGTTCATCAACTAGACATATGGATTTTTTGCAGAACATAAAATGGGAGATGGAAATGTTCAACTTGTATAGAAATGAAAATACATCTTCATTGGCTGTGGTAACAAATAACATTTGCCATATTGTTTAATTGCACAAAGATTCACACAAATATATGAATGTATACTCATTCAAAAATACCAATGTTGTCTTGTGTTTCTAGCAATTTTAGAGTTTCCTTTAAAAAAAATGGACACGGTACCCATGAATGATGGTTATTGAGTTCAACAAATTTCCTACAGAACAATATTCTTCACTTTTCCTATTATCTTAGTTTTATCTTCTTTAACCAGGAAACCCTGTGAGGACTATAATTCATGCAAGCAGTAAAATCTCAGATTATGTGTATTTGATGGAGTTGCTGTAACTAAAAATTGCCTTTGGTATTCCACCTTTCAACAAATGTGTAATTGGAAATGAAATTTCGGAGAATAATGAAATAAAGTCCTTTTCGTGCTCAAAAAAGGAATGGGTAGTGATTCTATTCTTTTAGAAGGATTGGTTCATTGGATTCTGGGGGACATTGAGGACTTTGAACCTTCAAGAGAGAATAATTGATGATAAATGATACTGTGGCGGACTGGCAAGTACAGCCACAACTTGGGGGATTTCGTTTGTAGAAGAATTTAAAAGGAATTAGGCAGATTGTGCTCTCACATTCTGCAAAACAGGGTAAGTCAGATGCATTATCACTAGAATTTTCCAGATCCGTATTTTTAGGGGGAATGTTGTGTCTAGGTAGGTAGTGAGATGCCAAAGTACTGCATGGTGCTTGAAATGCAGGGGTACAAGCAAGCTTGGGGAAACGTAAGAGGTGGAGACTGAATTATATGAACACCAGAGAAGTAGACAGAAAAACAGCTTTTGGAATCAGAAAGTCCTAGGTTTGAATTGCAAATAGAGCATGGGATAACTTTGTGGCTCTCCTCAAATGCAGCCTGCTTGCAATTGGTTGCAGGAACCTATGCATGTAAGGCACCTATCAAAATACCTGACACTTCTTTGGCTTCTCAGAACATGTACTTCCTCTTTAGCCATTATTTTCTTGCCTCCTGTAGCACCTGTAGCATAGAACAACTGAGAGCTCTTTGAGAAAGATTGAACTGGGGAGGATGAAGCTAGCCTGAATGGAAGAAACCTGGCTACACTGGAAATGACTGAGGTTAAGAGTCTTTCACACTTAGCCACTTAGGCTGGTGAAAAATAACCCCAAGGGCTAAAGGACACATGAAAGATGGTTTGCAGTGGCTTTAATGGCCAAAATGAAATTGCCAACTATTTCACTTCCTATAGCATCCTCTTATTCACTTTTAAACTCTTCTTCCTTTTCTTTGTCTAGCGATTTCCCCAGAGTCCAAAGACCCTCACCACATCTACATCTTTTCTCAGTGTTTCATTTTCCACTTTTTCTGCTTTTTTCTTACCCACGAAAAGCCATGATAACCAGTGATAACGTGTTGATCTAATGTTCTTATTTTAGCTCCAGAGGGCTGATTAGGCAGCCCAGCGTTTTTATATATATAAAAAATTGTTGATTCAAATTAATGTGTAATTAGTGAAGGCAAAAGCTTTTAACTGAGGCATTCACTGCAATTTTCAGAAGGAAAGAGGTTGGCAGGGTAAGTGGGTGGGAAGTGAACCTTCTGTGCCCTTCATCAAGGTCCATCCTTGAGCAGTCCACCAGGGGGCAGAGTGTCGCTGAGTTTCCAGGATTCAGGTGCTCACTATACACAATCTCTAACTTCTTGGACACTGCAAATGGTATTGACTTCTCTAGGCTCATAGAAATGAAGATCCATGAAGCAACGGAGAGGGGGCTTATCATTTATTTAAAATAGATTTTTGGGAACTGCAAATTCAGGCAGAGGATCCCTAAAACAAGCCTAAAATTTTTCTTCATATATGCAAAGTCAGTTATTTTCTTCTTCACCTCTAGTCCTGGGAAATGCTAAAATCTTAGTAGTTAAGACATTATGACCATTGATGAACATGGCAATGGGTGAGTTCAGAGGTTAGAAGACAAAGAATTTATATTCAAATTAAAGAGAGCTAATTCTTAGGTATGTCTTTCGCCACTACGGTTTTTCTCATCACTGTGTTTTTCTTTTCAAAATTTATTGGTTTGAGGTTGATATATCCATAGTTCAGAGGTAGAACATTTGTCATTTATCATTTAAAGAGAGGGTTGTTTTTTGGTACAGAAGTTAAGGTGTACTTGTATGTCAGTTTTTCCCAGAGGACAGACTTTTAAGTCTGTGTAATTTTGGCATTTACTTTAAAAAGAGGCATAGATAAATGTGACTATCATCTTATGTATCACAAACATAAATTTCTGTGTCAGAGAAAGGATCATATAAAATGAGAAAACAGGTTACATTTTTGCCATTCCCCCTTCACTATTGCTCCCAGCATTTTCATTATCCCCAGTGGGGAGTTTCCTATGCGCCATTTCACACATCTGTCAGTTAAATCTGACTTTCAAAGTCAACATCCACATTTTAGGATTATACTAGTGTTTTCAGTATTCCCTGAGAGAGAGCCAGTTCCTGGAGTTGAGTCAGCTGACACAGGCAAAGACTTAACACTATTCCCGGTGTAGTCTGTAAAAGAAAATGCCCATTTCTTTTGACTTATTAGTATATATTTCAAAAGATAAGAAAAAGCCTTTCCAAAACTACCAACTGCATATCTATGTAACAAAAATGTCTTTATAATATTTCCTGTATCTACAGTGAACAGATGGTGATATAGGGATCCATTTATGGTAAATGCTTAAATGAATCTACACACAGCTTGCTTCAATGATGCATGAAGGCATGACTCATATCCTCCCAGACTCTGTGGGAACATTCCACACATCGGCCTCTGATTGGTCATTCCATATTAGAGTAACTAGATTTCAGGATATCTCTTGCTCACAAGTGTGGTGATGGGACTGCAGTGATGGAAGAGTCCACAAAGGGTAGGTTACTTGGTGTGGGAGTTGTGCCCAGGGCACTTTTGCATACACATCTGGTTGTCTCTTCTAAGTTTATCTGCTAATCTGGTTTGTGATCATGTGTAGACTTGCAATGCTGACATCATTCATCAATCTACCCTTATTTCATTGAATAGTCTCAATAGGTTCAGCATTAGGCTGATGTGCTTTTGTGGGGAAACACTGTTTTGGCTCTTTATCTCGCCATCCCAGTATTGCCTGCCTGTAAGGTCCTTGAGTGCATTCTCTTTTCCCCTGCCCCTCAGAGGCTTTCCCACAGAGTGTAGCATGTTGGGCTAATCACACAGTGGGAAGTTTGCCATGAGGTTACTGGCATGAAGGCCCCTAGTATGTTGGTAGGTTTAAAATGCAATAGCAGGGGCGCCTGGGTGGCGCAGTCGGTTAAGCGTCCGACTTCAGCCAGGTCACGATCTCGCGGTCTGTGAGTTCGAGCCCCGCGTCGGGCTCTGGGCTGATGGCTCAGAGCCTGGAGCCTGTTTCCGATTCTGTGTCTCCCTCTCTCTCTGCCCCTCCCCCGTTCATGCTCTGTCTCTCTCTGTCCCAAAAATAAATAAACGTTGAAAAAAAAAAATAAATAAAATGCAATAGCAAGTCTTTGAAGTCAGAAAGACCTGAGTTTAAATCCATGTTTTGCAACCATGAACAAGTTCCTCTGTAAAGGTAATAATACATACCTTTATGTTTGCAGGGAAAAATTAAATGGAATAATGCAATTGTTTTCAACCTTGGCTTTACATTGGATTCATCAACGGACCTTTAAAAAAATCTTTGCTCAAGGGCGCCTGGGTGGCTCAGTCGGTTAAGCGTCCGACTTCAGCCAGGTCACGATCTCGCGGTCCGTGAGTTCGAGCCCCGCGTCAGGCTCTGGGCTGATGGCTCAGAGCCTGGAGCCTGTTTCCAATTCTGTGTCTCCCTCTCTCTCTGCCCCTCCCCTGTTCATGCTCTGTCTCTCTCTGTCCCAAAAATAAATAAACGTTGAAAAAAAAAATTAAAAAAAAAAATCTTTGCTCAGACTCTACCTCAGACTAATTAAATTATATTACTTGGAGTAGGGTCTGAAATTCTTATTTTAAAAATTCTGTTTAGGTAATCACAATGTTTGGTTATGCTGTGATCCACTAAGAATATGTATATAAAGCTTTTGTAGCAATATTTGGCACACAGAGTACCTGTGGGTGTGAAAGGGGCCCGTGAATGAAATGGCAAGTCAAGTGGATTTGGTTTTCCGCAGTGGTACTTCTCAAAATTTAATGAACATATGAATCACCTGGGGAGTTGTTTAAACAGCAGATTGTGATTCAATAGGTCTAGGTTGGGGCCTGAGATTCTGCATTCCTGACAGACTCTCAGGAGATGCTGATGATGCTGTTCCATAGACCACTCTTTGAATAATAAGGATCTATAGGAAAACATAGCTTAGTTGTAAAGCATCAGTCATTTCCTATGAATATATACATATATATTGAATATATACATATGTATACATATATATGTATATGAATATATACATATCAACCAAAACAAAAGCAACACAAAACTTCCAGAGGAAAAAAATATGCTTTTTACTGTACAATAGGTTGTGTTTTCCTGACTTGTTTACATAATATTCCTGTCTCAGCTACAGCAGCTGTTAAATGTTTCCCTGTACATGCTTTCTCCCAGATGCCATAAATCCTTTCAGTCTACCCTAAAACAGACAGTTTATTTCTTCTGGATTCAGTCTTTTGTTTTTATATCATTTCCAAATAAGGGCTTTGTATTTCATAAAAAAGAAAAAAAAAGAATTAATTAAAAATACAAAAGAAATGATCAAACAACAAATAAAACAGAAAAAACAATTATCGACGTAAGGTAAATGGCACAATTTCCATGGTAATCCTTTGTATTATACACATATACACACACACACATTTACATAATATATAGGTTTCATTTTTTGTAAACATAGTAACTAATCAAAGGTGAAAGAGGTGGGCTTTCTATCTGTTGGACTTTATTCTTATTGTAGTCTAGAAACTTAATACCCTAGAGCAGCCTTTTGATTTCAGGGAAAGCCCCTCCCCACTTTGTAGTCCCCAGATATTTCGTAAGGTTTGTTTTTTCTTCTTCAGTGAAAGTAATTTAAATTATTTATGAAAGATATTTATAATTTCTTGGCACCAGCCCATAAAAATGGAGAAATTAAGTTTCCTAAGCCTGGGTTGGAAATAAGAATCAAAAGCTCCTACTTCTGAAAGGATCCTGCCCTTTAGTTTTTGATGAGTTTTTACTTAAGTTAAATGAATGTGTGTATCAGTGTCCAAGTAGGTTTTTGTTCTACATGACAAAACATAGTTCAAAGTCTTTTATCTCCTCTATGTAAAATCATGATGCTTAGAGTTGGAGTCCAGCAAAGACGCATTGCTGGGAATTTGCTTCATTTTATTTATTTATTTGTGTTTCTTTGTTGTTGTTTACTTTTAAGGTTTATTTATTTTGAGAGAGAAAGTATGCCTCTGGGGGAGGGGAAGGACCAGAGAGAGAGGGAGAGAATCGGAAGCAGGCTCTAGACTATGAGTGTGGAGCCCAACATGCGGCGGGGGACTCTCCATCCCTTCCACAAACATGAGATCATGTTTTAGCTGAGCTAAAATCAAGAGTTGGATGCTTAACTGACTGAGCCACCCAGATGCCCCAAGAATCTGCTTCATTCGAAAAGGGGCAAAGGTTGGGGAGGGAATTAGCATTACTGAGCTCTTGATGCCATATGCTTTAAATTACCACCCTCCCCTATTAGTCCTCATAATGCTATCACAAAGTAGATATTATTGCTTTTTTATTATTATGCTATCATCATCATTGACATCATCATAAACAAAGTATTACAACAATTTCATTCAGTTTTGTGGTTTAGAGAATTATGGCAACAGCCCCAGGTGAATAATTTGTATTCAGACTTGGAAGAGAAACTGTATCATTAGGTCCATTTCACTTAATCTTTGAGTACTGTTTCCTAAATGTTAATCTGAAACATTAAATTATAATCAAACTTTAGAGGTTTTTTTTTTTTTTTTTTTTTTTGGCATGTGCAATGTTGTATCAAGGGAACACAGCTTTCCTTCTGATCTGCTCCCAAATTCCTGTCCCTCCCTGCCTGACTACAATCTTGACCAACCAGGGTACATACGGTGCCCACTGGTCTCTTCCGAGGGAATTGATATGTATAAAAATGAACATTTAAGCTGCTGGATATGGAAGTATTAAATATAGATGCTTCTGCTCTGATGAGTAATGCGTGACATGAGGTATTTCCCGTTTATGGAAAGTTACTGAGAGATATGTGTGTCAAAAACTTGGGACTTAGGACATTATGCCTATTTTTACATGGAGTCAAATTTCTGAGTGGAAAGTAAATTCAGGAAAGTAGCAGGATGTTTTCAAATATTAGGTTTGTCTTAGCACTGTATGGATAAAACTTCTAAATTAATGCTTATTTTTTCTGTTTTACAATTATGCGTTGTATTAGCCCCACCCCCGTTTGCCAAGAGCTTTACATTATTTTCCTCTCCCCTTTTATCTCCTGTAGAGATCCTAAAATGCTGCCACAAACAAACAAACAAACAAACAAACAAACAAAAAAGCAATAAATCCTAAAGGCAGAAACTTATCCGTGTACACAAAACTGACTTAAAACCAAAACATTTAGATGATCTATAAAGATTTGCTTTCATTAACGAGTAAACATTATAGTAGTGAGTGTGAAAAGCTGTGAAATTTCCTCTGTTATGGATGAAAAAGTAAATAAGTTGGAGAAAATTCTGCTCAAAATAATTTTTGCCCTGTGTTTGACTATTATCAACCATTTTTAGTTGAAACAAAGGATACATGCCCCAGAAACTTTTGTAAACTTGGCATTAGAATTAGAATCCAGACCAAGGCTGACTTTGGTACAAATTCCAGATTTGCCACTTGCCAGTTGTGTGACCTTCACCTAACTGAGCATCTTGTTTTTCATCTATATTCATGTGAGGAAAAGAGTGTCTTATTCCCAGGCTCTGAGGATTACACAAGCTACTCGTGTCAGTGCTTAGTTCAGAAAGCTCTTCAACACCATAGGTGTTTACCAGATGCTGGTTTCCTTCAGCTTACACAAAATGAGCCAGGTGTGTAGCCAAAGATTTTAAAATTTTGAGTCAGCAAAATGGTTTAAAATCCTATTTTTTCTTTCTTTTCTTCCTTTTTCTTTGTTTAGAACAAACTACAGTAAAACCTTGGTTTGCGAGCATAATTCGTTCGGTAAACATGCTTGTAATCCAAAGCACTCATATACCAAAGCGAATTTCAAGAACTACTAGCTCAGCTGTGATCATGTGATGTTCAGTGACTTTTACTACTTGTATTGCAAGACATCTCTCGTTTATCAAGTTAAAATTTATTGCAAATGTTTGCTCATCTGGCAGAACACTTGCAGACCAAGTTACTCGAAGTCCAAGGTTTTACTGTATTTAATCTGTGTAAATGTCAGTTTTCTTATCTCTAAAATGGGGCTGATATGATCTATCTTAAAAATTCTTTAAGACGAGTACCTTATGTAAGTGTAGACACCTGAGGCAGTTCTCGGAGGAATGCAATTGCTCAGTAGAACTTAGTTTTCCTCTCTTTCAACTTCCTTTCCCATCTTTAGGAACTAAGGTCTGATATAGTATGCTACGAGTCAGTGTTGGCAAAATCTCATTTATCGTTGAAAGTGAGATCCGTACAAATTTGTAGTTTAGAAACAGTTTTATTGATACTATCTGGAAATTACTTATATGCTGTGATTCAGAAGATGCTAAAAAATTACCGTTTCCTGCATGATTCCAATTCATGTCTTTGAACTATTTTAAAATACAAATACTTCTTGAAGTTTTAGCACATTCCAGTAGCCATCACCCATTTATACCTTAATGTGAATTAGTCTGCAGGTGCTAAAGATTATTCAAGTCCAGAACATTAAAATAATGTGAATTTTGAATATTAGGTGATAAGAAAGGAATAATTTTGAGCTGCAACATATTTTTAGACAGGCAAAGGTGAGTAGCTTGTCACGAATAACCATGTGAAGGCCCTGGGTGGGGGGGGAAGAGTGAAATTTAAGGGATTATTGAAAACAAAACTGAACCCCTTTATAGTTTACTTAGATAACAGCATGCTTGCATTTTATACTGTTTCTGTAAGATTTTTTATTTTTTTAGATACCCTGAACATTCAAGTTTGCAGTGAGAAAACTTAATTTGGGATGGTAAGTATGTCACTATACTCAGCTGGAAAATAGAACAGAGCACATATAAACTATCCTGCTGTGCTTTTTAATGATCACCATGGCTTTCTCCATGTCAAAGGTGGCTGGCCAGTGCGTACTTCTAAGAGGGAAGATTCTGGCTCATGTGTGGCAATCTACTTTCCTGGCCTTATTTAGATGCAGTCCCAAGTACCATAAATATATACTGAGAAGTTATTTGTCCACAGTAACTCAAACCACTGTCCAGAGGCAATGAAATAATTTTAAAGGTCACTTAGTCTGCATTTAATCAAGCCTGTTTTCATTTTTGACCGCTTGTGTTACTCAGTGGTATTCATAAAACACAGATATTTGCTATAGCAACTGCCACAGGCCAACACTGCTGGGCAGATGGACCAGTCAGATTATTTTCATTCCACAAACGAGATTCCCCCGCCTTTATGAAATGGTGCCTGTGACCTAGTTTAGATCAAAAGTAGATAAAAAAAATAGGGGTCTTAACATTACGTTATTTGATATTTTTATTATTTAATTTAGGCAAAACTGGTGTTAGCCCTCAAAGGACAACAATAAATATATTGTGTAATTATAAAACCAAAGAACACCAAGATGATAATCCATTTCAAAGCAAAAAAAAAAAAAAAAAAAAAAAAAAAAAAAAAAGAACAGACATTCTTTATTTGGATTAAAATGGATGTTTCTGTACATTTTTTCTTGTACAACTTTAGAGATGAACAACCTTTTCTTATAGGAAATATTTGAGTAAACCTATTAGTATAGACCAGTGTTTTTCTATTTTGGCATTGTTGACAATTTGGCCAGAAAGGTTTTTTTGGGGGGAGGGGGTGCTGTCCTGTACATTTTAGGCTGTTCCCTAGCATCCCTGGTACCTATTTGCTACATGTTAGTATCAACTGCCCCTCCTTGCCAGTTGACCAAAAATATATTGTGACATAGACAAGTGTCCCTTGATGGGCACTGGGGTATACAGTCAAATTAGAAATCTCAGCAGAAACTGTATTTAGGAAACTGAATTAGTTCTCTTGCCACCGTTTTGATGAGACTATTCAAATAATTGCCACATATTCTCTTGTACCATATATATATATATATATATGTGTGTGTATATATATATATATATGCATATATATATATACATATATATATATATATATAAATAAATAAAATAAAACCACTGCCTTAACTCTAATACATAGGTTCTTTTTTTTTTAAGTTTATTTATTTTGAAAGGAAGAGAGAGAGTATACATGAGAGGGGAAGGGGTAGATAGAAAGAGGGAGACAGAATCCCAAGCAGGCTCCATGCTGACAGCACAGAGCCCAACATGGGGCTCAGTCTCACAATCTTGAGATCATGGCCTGAGCTGAAATCAAGAGTTGAATTCTTAACTGACTGAGTTACCCAGGTGCCCCTAAAACACAGGTTCTTAACAGGCTATTCCTGAATCTTCAGGAACTCCATGGTGGCCTTCAGGGGATCTTTGGATCCCATAAGATTATCTTTTTTTTTTTAATCAATGTACATTTGCATATTTTTCTTGGACAAAAGGTTTTTAAAAATTATAAAATACACATAACATAAAATTTACCATTTTAACTATTTTTTAAGCATAATGGAGAAGAGAACTTTTTAGGTTCCTTATGAAGCACTTGATCCCCCTTTAAATTAAAAATCATTGTTAACGAAGAACAAGATGAGGTAGGGTTATTAAAAAAGGTGGTTGAATGCCTAAACCCCTCCTCATCCTTCCTGCTTTACTTGCCATCACCTCTGAGAAGACTTTTTTCCTTTTTTTTTCTTTTTTATTGAGATATAATTGACATATAACAGTATAGTTGTTTTAGATGAAATAAGTCGGAGAAAAACATACCATATTATCTCACTTATTAAAGTGGAATAAAAATTTAAAAAAAAAACCCAAAGCCATAGGTATATAGAAGATTGGCAGTTGCTGCAGCTGGGCAGGGGTTTGGGGCGAGTGGGCAGGGGGAAATGGGTAAAATTTGGGGCAAAAGGTACAAGCTTCCAGTTATAAAACAAGTCCTGGGGATGTAACATACAGCACAGTAACTATCATTAACAATACTGATTGCGTATTTGAAAGTTGCTAAGGGAGAAGATTTTAAAATTTCTCATCATGAGTTTTCTTTGGTTCTTCCAGACAAAAGCATTTGGCCATCTCTATGCTGTCTTTGCAGTCTTCCTACAACATACCACGTGGACAGTGATGCTCCACCTAAAAACGGATTTTAAGGAGAGCTCATCAGTGTTTCTAGTGAGTAGAAAGGCGAACTTCTTTCCTTAGAGGTCTTCGAGTTACTCACTATTTCTTTTTAGGGCCTGACACAGTGCCTTGCACTTTGTAGGGGCTCCTTAAATGCTCAGGAAATGAATGTGTGAATGAATGAATAAAGGAATGTGTGATCTTGCATGATGCTGCTTAGTTCAATATTTTTCAACCACATGGTTTCCTAAATGTCTTTTAGTTAAAAGCATTCAAGTGAAAGAAAAATGTGTGATCTTAAAAGAGAAGCTGCCTGTCTGTTCTCCATAATGTACTGTGAGATGCTGAGTCACCCAAGAAGACTAAGTGATATTACTTACTCCAGAAGAAAAGTGCACTAATATATTCTAGGAAGATTTTCAATAGCAAAGATCACTGTCAAGGGTCATGGTACTTAGGAGCCAAACACCTCTCAGCACTAGAAAACAAAATTAAACAGACTCATTTTTCAAGCTTCCTTCACAACTACAGTCTATTGTCATGAAATGTCTTAAAAAGAAATTTTCGTACATTGGTCTCTCATGGGATCACATTTTTCTGCCAGAAATGCCTATTGTACTTGTGCTCAGCGTGATGAGAAGAAATTTTTCTAAAGAGAAAAAAAAATGGTTAACTAAATGAGTATGTATGGAGGCAAGCCTAGAGTAGTCAGGAAGGATGCCAGCAGGGGCCTGGGCCTTCTGGGCCTGAGGTGGGAGGCCAGTCCTCCCCCGACTCCTCTCCTCCCCCCCCCCCCCCAGTATGCCAGAGGAAGGGATTTTTCTGTCTTTGGCTGTTCTATGCTTCCCATGGTGTCCCTGACACTCAGTGAGCAGTGTGTGAAGGAAGCAGTGAGGGAGAACCTGGTGGGAATCCTGGATGCAGTCACGTGGGTGGGTGGTTCCTAGACCCAGTTGGCATTAAGATCTCACTCTGGCCCAAAGGATGGTGGTTTCTGATCCCTAATTAACGAAGCCCTTACATTCTTTCAGATCTGGGTGATAAATAGAACTATATTAAGTATCTTGCTTATTTGCAAAATAAGTAATGTTTCAATTAGAATACAAAAGGATTTTTGTTAGGCACACTTCTGTCAACAAAGGCCAAACTTCCTTGTAAGGTTAGCATAATTTTTGTTTTTCAAATAGCTTAGGCATTAATACAACAACAATAACAACAACAGATTTTGGTGGCCTGAATAGTTAATTTAGATTTGTGGTTTGCACTGATTGAATTCACTGGATAAGTGCACATTTCCCTTCTTATTTCTGCTTTTGTGGACCCACAGCATTAAGTCTTTGAACAAATGTTAAATGATGGGAAATTTTTGTTTATTGTGTAGTTCAATAGCCCAGCATTAGAGCTGCTTATTAGGTGATTGTAAGATGCAAAGAAAAGGAAAATTACAATTTTCTGGTGCTGACTGGTACAAACAATGGAATCAATCAGTGTTGGCTCTTAATTATACGGAAGTATAAAGTTACCAAGCAAGTATCAAACTGAAGAATTTTTAGAGGAAACAATAGGACAAGGAAAAAAGGAGAAAGATTGTGACAGAAGATTACGTTTATTGTGACAGTTTTTATCACTCCAATATCAAGTTAGTTTCTTGGGGCTGAGTGGAGAGAAGAAGCAAGTCGGGGGAAGGAAAGGCAGGAACCAATAAGCAAAGCAGTGCAGACAGAACAGAGCAGCAATATTTCTGAGCGTTTATCATTGACATTCCCAAATGAGTGTTTGAGAATTAAATTATCTGGTCATTTCCCTAAGGATGGAGGTCATGAGTAATGGAAGAAGAAACCAAACTCATACCCTCTTCTTTGGAAAACCAACCTACTATATAATCAAGTGAAATTGTATCCTGTTCTAATTAAATACAGGATTGCTTCATTACTTCTGAAGCTCCCTGTCAAGTATACTGGTTCTCACTGAAAGCATCAGATGATAATGTTGCCTGGAGTCTCAGGTTTTGAATACAGCTCTGTGTAAAGAATATGCATGCCATTTCTACTACACAAGTACTCTGATAAAGAATTTTATTTGCTAAATAGTACCTTTATTCTTGTACCATGAGGGATTTTTCTTCCTTTGGAATTATGGATATATAAAAATCTCAAATCCTCCATTCCAAGACAAATGCTGGCATTTATTCACTACTTAGTGAGGCACTATGCTGATGGCTTTGTATGCATTATCTCATTGGACTTTCTCAACATTTAGACAGTATTACGATGCTCATTGACAGGAGTGTCTCCACCTATACCTCTCAGTGTACCTGATGCCCAGATGTATTAAATGTCCTAGTGCTTGGAATACACATGCCATTCCCCAGCTGCATAGATATGCCACCATCTCTATTGCTGTTGGACCTGGGAATGCCCACTCATCTCTTAAGATACAGCTCAGACTGCAACTTTTCTGCTTGATCCTCCCAGGCAGAACTGCTTACTGATTTCCTCTGTTCTTATCACTTATAAAACTGATTAAAAAAACTCTGATTTCATCATAATTATGTTCATATGTCTATATCTTTAAAAGGGTTTAACTCTAAGGATATGGACTATCATTTATTCCCCTTTGTAACTACATGGTCTTAGCATAGGGTCTGACCAATAAAAGATACTTGATAAATGTTCACTGATTTGTGAAATGGTTGTGATTAATTTCGTAGATTTATTAATACCTTTGCATTAACATCTAGGGTTACCCGGAGGAGTGTCAAGTTTTTTTGTTTCCATATTATTCTGTATAATAAATATGGTTCAGTATTTTTCTGTATTTCTGGGGGAAAAAGGCTTTTGCTTGTGCACACGAAAGAGGAACTATATCACGGAACAAACTAATAAAAACCACATGCTCTTTTTAGCGCACAATTAGCTTTCATGATACCACATTTGTCTGATGAAAATTTCCAGATTTAAAGTAATTCACATTATCTTACAATATTGGCTCTGTGATATGCTGGAGAAAGCCTGCGATTTAGAACTCAGAGACAGGGGTTTCAGTCATAACTCTACTGATTAGACTGGTAACACTCAACAATTTTTAGCATCCTTTTACCTACAGAATCATTGTGAGGTGTGAATGGGAGGACTTACTGAATCACTGTTCCCAGTGGGTACATAGGAGTGAGTCAAACGACTGGATCCTGCCCTCATGCAGCTGATATTCCTGAGGGGGACTCTAACAATAACCAAATAAATATAAAATAGGCGGTGGCGGTAAGTGCTGTGGAGAGAACAGAGTGGTTCACAGCTGTGTGCCCTCCATTGGAGTGTCAAGGAAACTCTCTCTGGTAAGGGGACACTTGAGCAGAAACCTGAGAAAAGTGAGGGATCTAACTGGTAAGGGAAAGAGTGCCTGAGACTGAGAGGTCAGAGTGATCATTCTCTGAATAATTGCTTTGAATGTCCTGGTACTTGGAAGACATGTTAGTAATGACAGTGGTCTCAATGGAAACAAAGCTCATACAAAGAGAGACACGTTCCCAGACTTGTGCCCGCTTTAGAGCAGTCTGGCTTACTGGGTTGCTTCTTCTCAAATTCAAGACATTTGCCAGAGATTGTTGCAATGCTAACATATTTATGTGCTCCCATGTGTACATTTAAAAAATCATTAATTTAGAGCTCTTAAATTTGCTTTCATAGTTACTTAAAGCCCATGCCTTTCTCCTGTAAATATTGGCTAAACTGATCACTGCTTTGTAAATATACAGAAAGAAGCAGTGAAAAGAGTAAATGTACAGATGGCTAATGTTGAAATGAACTTTGATACATACAGTTTAGAAAAAAACTTTAACCTTCATGCTGTCTCTCTCTGTCTCAAAAATAAATAAACGTTAAAAACAATTAAAAAAAAAAAAGAAAGGGGTGCCTGGGTGGCTCAGTCGGTTAAGCGTCCAACTTCGACTCAGGTCACTATCTCGCGGTCCGTGAGTTCGAGCCCGCGTCGGGCTCTGGGCTGATGGCTCGGAGCCTGGAGCCTGCTTCCGATTCTGTGTCTCCCTCTCTCTCTCTCTCTGCCCCTCCCCCGTTCATGCTCTGTCTCTCTCTGTCTCAAAAATAAATAAACGTTAAAAAAAAATTTAAAAAAAAGGAAAAAACTTTAAGAGATACATAAAGAGAAATGGCTCTTTAACTTAGCAGAATATTGCAGTTTTGAATGGGGATAACCTCAGAGTAGCCTTCATACTTTATTGGCCTAAGTTACTAATTTTCCCTCTTCTCTGTTCTAGCAGATAAATAAAAAAGCAGAGATTTCTATTATAGCAGTGCTTAGCCACACTGACATTTACTGATTTCCATTAGTATCTGTGGTGGCTGGCATTTTACTTTTACATGCTGCATTAATAAATGTAGTTAAGTGCTGCCTGTACATTTTTTTTTTTTTTATTCTTGAGGTCCCTTATTTGTTCTTAACTGTTTTCAAAAATTCTTTTGAGTTTCAGCATTTGCCTTTTCCTTGTTCTTTGTTTTCCTTTTTGGGAAATGTACAAATAACACTGCACAAGTCTATTTCCCAAGAAACACCAAAGCACTGAAAGGCTCCTTCTATTCCAATTTGTGGAGGTTGTAAAAAGAATCCTTTTGTTGTTTTCTTCTCAAAGTCCAAGAGAACAATGCTTTGCATATGCTGAAGCCTCAGGATTGCAAATCAAAAGTGAGCTATTCATCAGGCACCTGGGTAAAATTGGTATGAGCTAATACAGTGTTTTCTGAGTGTCATTTTCCCGACCAGCCCTAACCAGTGGTCAAGTTTCCTTAAATCCACAGAAAATAAGAGAAATAACAATGCTGAAGTAAAGTTTTCATAAAGTAGCACTAATGAAATCTGAATACTTGAACTAAATACAAGGTTATGTCTTTTTTGTTTTTTTGTTTTGTTTTGTTTTGGTGTTAAGTGTTCTTTTATGAATGATAGAGATAGTGCATGGTGTTTATAATTATTTTTTTGCCTATAATAATGATTTAATTTTATAAATAATAAATTAACATAGTTTAAAATATTAAAAAAAGACATTATTTTCCACACCTGTCTTCCATTTGCTACAGTTGCTGCTACTTGCATACAATATTGCCTACCACTGTTAATGCTATCCTTTTGGAGTTCTTTTGTGGGTAAATAAGCAAAAACAAACATGTTATCTCTCCTACCCTCTTCCCAAAAAACACTAGCATATGATACACACAGTTTTGCATGTTATTTTTTTTAAACCTTTGTTTTGAAATAATTATAAATGCATAGAAAGTGGCCAAAAAATTGTATAGGAAGGTCCTGTTCCCTTTTCCCACTTCTCCTGATGCTAACCTGTGACCTAGGAACACTACAGTATGAAAACCAGGAAACTGGCATTGCTACAATCCACAGAGCATATTCAGATTTTACCTGGTTTACATATCTCTATATGAAATTAGTGAAATCTGGCCACCATTAATCTGAGTTTTGTTGTTTAAGAAGTGCTATGTATATATCTGAAATTGTACAGGATGAGTCTTTTGAGATTGGCTTTTTCATTCAGCATAATTCCCTTCAGATCCATTCAAGTTGCTGCATGTATCAATCGTGAATTTCTTTTGATGGTTGAATAGATTCCACAATAAGGATGTACCATGCTTTGTTTAACCATTGAACTGTTGAAGGACATTTGAGTTGTTGCTGATGTTTGGCTATTACAAATAAAACTGCTATGAACATTTGTGTGCAGAGTTTATGTACACAACATTTAGTGTTAATGTTTTCATTCCTCTGAGATAATCCCCAAGAATAAAATTGGTCATAAGGCATGTGCATATTTAGGTGTATGAGAAACTGCCAAACTGTTTTCCAGAATGACTGTACCATTTTTCATGCCCACTGCAGTGTATGAGTGTCAGTATTCGGCGTACCACTCTGTGAGCTATTCTGATAGATGTGTACTAATATCTCATTGTGGTTTTAATTTGAATTTTCCAAGTGACCTCTGATGTTAACATGTGATTATTTGCCATTTACTTTTGCCCAATTAAATATTGGGTTTTTGCCACACTCAGATATCACCTCACGCCAGTCAGAGTGGCCAAAATGAACAAATCAGGAGATTATAGATGCTGGCGAGAATGTGGAGAAACGGGAACCCTCTTGCACTGTTGGTGGGAATGCAAATTGGTGCAGCCACTCTGGAAAACAGTGTGGAGGTTCCTCAAAAAATTAAAAATAGACCTACCCTATAACCCAGCAGTAGCACTGCTAGGAATTTACCCAAGGGATACAGGAGTACTGATGCATAGGGGCATTTGTACCCCAATGTTTATAGCAGCACTCTCAACAATAGCCAAATTATGGAAAGAGCCTAAATGTCCATCAACTGATGAATGGATAAAGAAATTGTGCTTTATATATACAATGGAGTACTACATGGCAATGAGAAAGAACGAAATATGGCCCTTTGTAGCAACGTGGGTGGAACTGGAGAGTGTTATGCTAAGTGAAATAAGCCATACACAGAAAGACAGATACCATATGTTTTCACTCTTATGTGGATCCTGAGAAACTTAACAGGAACCCATGGGGGAGGGGAAGGGAAAAAAAAAAGAGGTTAGAGTGGGAGAGAGCCAAAGCATAAGAGAATCTTAAAAACTGAGAACAAACTGAGGGTTGATGGAGGGTGGGAGGGAGGGGAGGGTAGGTGATGGGTATTGAGGAGGGCACCTTTTGGGATGAGCACTGGGTGTTGTATGGAAACCAATTTGACAATAAATTTCATATATTGAAAAAATAAATAAATGAATGAATGAATGAATGAATAAATAAATAAATAAATAAATAAATAAATAAATAAATATTGGGTTTTTGTAGGGCACCTGGGTGGCTCAGTTGGTTAAGCGTCGACTTGGGTTCAGGTCATGATCTCACGGTTCATGAGTTGGAGTCCCACATCAGGCTCTGTGCTGTGAGCTCAGAGCCTGGATCCTGCTTCGGATTCTGTGTCTCCCTCTCTCTCTGCCCCTCCCCTTCTTGCACTCTGTCTCTCTCTCTCTCTAAAAAATATAAACATTAAAAAATTTAAATATTGGATTTTTAAATTTTTAAATATTGAGAATTCTTTACATGTTCTAGATGTAAGGAATTTGTCTGATATGTAGCTTGTAAATACTTTCTCCCAATCTGTAGCTGGTATTTTTAACCTCTTCATATGGGTTTTCACAGAGTAAAAATTTTTAATTTTAACTATGTTCAATTTATCAATTTTTTCTTTCATGGATTTTATTTTTGGTGTCAAGTCTAAAAACTCTTCTATTCTTAGGTACTGAACATTTTCTTCTGATAATTTTTTTCTAAAAGTTTTATAGTTTTATGTTTTATATTGGAGTCCCTGACTGAATTTGAGTTAATTTTTGCTTAACATATGGGTTTTAGGCTGAGGTTCAATTTTTTGCCTTTGGATGTCCAGTTGTTTATGCATCATTTGTTGAAAAGTCTATCCTTCATCTGTTGAATAACTTGTGTGCCCGTATCAAAAATCAGTTGGTTATAATTTAATGAGTTGATTTCTGAGTTCTTTATTCTGTTCATTGATATATGTGCTTGAATGCTACTGCATCTGTATAGTAAGCCTTGAATACTGAATATTTTATGGTAAATAGTGAATATTATAGCTTTATACTAAGATTTAGCTTAGGGTATAGTAATTTCTCCCACCTCATTCTTCTCTATCAAAATAGTTTTAGCTATTCTAGGTCCTTTGTTTTTCCGTATACATTTTAGAATAAGCTTGTCTATGTCTACAAATAATCTTGCAGTTTCAATAAGAATTATATTACATCTATGGATCAATATGGGGAGAATTACATCTTTACTATGTTGACTTTCCATTCCATAAACATGATATATCCCTTAATTTATTTAGACAATCTTTTCTATCACCAGCATTTTGTTATTTATAGCATATAGATCTCATACAAGTTTTGTTAGATTTATACCTAAGTACTTCATTTGCTTTGGAATGACTACTGGACATACTTTTTTTTTCTCTTAGTAATGCAGCATAAGAAACTTAATAGAGTTTATCAAAAGATTCCTTATTTCTTTTTTTATAACTTCATAATATTACATTATGAATAAATACCACACTTTTAGCCAATAGTCTATAGATGACTACTTAGATTATTTCTGATTTATTGCTATTGTAATTAAGAAATAATGAAATATATATTTGTGGTACATTTATGTGTATCTGTGTGATACATACCCAGAAGTGAGATTAGATTATTGAATCAAAGGTATTTGGTTTGGATTTTTGATACGGTTTTGAATATTGCCCTCCCCAGAGTTTGTATTTCCATCAGCAATGTATGAGTGTAACTGTTTCCCTACAGCTTCACCTACAGGGTTTGATGTCAAACTTTCTGATTCTGTCATATAGTGTATTTACATTTATTTTATGATAAATAATTTTAAGCAAGTTTTCATTTGGTTAGGGTCTATTTGTGTTTGTTTATTTGCTTTCGCTTGCGTGGTGAGGGGTTGCTGTTTCATGTTTTCTTACCCATTTTCCTACTGGGTTATCAGATTTTATCTTGAAAATTTGTAGAAACTTCACTGTATTTTTTTTAGGTCATTTAACCCTTTGTCTATGTCAGGAGTTCTCAATATTTTTCATTATGTCATTTGACTTTGACTTTGTTTGTGGTGCTTTATGACATGCTATAACAATGTGACAGTGAATAGCCTTGTACTTATAACATTTCTTACTTGTGCACTGTATTTGTAAGATAAATTCCCAGCAGTAAAACCGCTGGGTCAAAATTTGTATACATCTGTAACAGTGTTCTTCAGACATAATCATTATAATATGTTGCTTTTCTCTAAATTATTTTGTCATTTAATACAAAGTCAGCAAAAGCTCAATGGGCTCCTTTGTAACTAGACAAGCTAAAGTTAATATGGCAAATTAAACAAAATGGAATAGTTTGAAAAGTTCTCCAAAATAAAAACAGTCTGAGGAGACTGTTCTCCCAGACATGAATACATAGTAAAAGTCCTGTATAATTATAACAGGATGATCCTGGCAAATTAATAATAGACAAAGCAATGAAATAGAACAGAAAATTCATTAATGCATCCAACTGCATATAGAAATTTGGTATATTATGTAGGTTGGATCCAAGTTTGCTTTATTCGATTACTGCCCATGCAGCAATCTCAGAGTAACAGCTACAGTATTGCTATGAACAATACAATTACTAAAGCAGTTATGTTATTGCTGTTGTTCTTGACTATATATGCAACATTTTAAATTTACTTGCATCGTTCCTCCCAGGTGATTGTACCAGCATCTGGGTGATAAATAAGTTTGTTTCACTTTATTTTAAATTCTAAGCTTTGGGGCGCCTGGGTGGCGCAGTCGGTTAAGCGTCCGACTTCAGCCAGGTCACGATCTCGCGGTCCAGGAGTTCGAGCCCCGCGTCGGGCTCTGGGCTGATGATGGCTCAGAGCCTGGAGCCTGTTTCCGATTCTGTGTTTCCCTCTCTCTCTGCCCCTCCCCCGTTCATGCTCTGTCTCTCTCTGTCCCAAAAATGAATAAACGTTGAAAAAAAAATAAATTCTAAGCTTTATCTTTTATATACAAATACAGTATGGAGAGTTCCAGTATATCCTTCACCAGCTTGGACTTATGTTAACATGTTATATAGCCAAAGAACATTTACTAAAACTAAGAAATTGCCCTTGGTCAAGTGCTATTAACTAAAGCATGGAACTTATTCAGATTTTACAATTTTTTGCACTAATATTCTTTTTAAGTTTTAAGAGTCTATACAGAATCCTATCTGATATTCAGTTTTCATGCTTTCATAGTCTTCTCCCATCTGAAATATGCCCTCAGTCTTTCCTTGTCTTTCATGACCTTGACACTTTTGAAGAATATTGGCCAATTATTTTATAGCATGTTCCTCAGTGGGAGCTTGTCTGATGATTTTTCTTGATTAGCTTGAGACTATATACATTTTGAGGATGGAAACCACAGAGGTGATATGATCATGTGCCCTTCTCCTGGCATACTATCAAAGGGTGCATATGTGTTACTGGTGATGTTAACCTTTATTGCTTGACTAACCTGGAACCTTCTAGGATTCTTTATTGCAAAGCCACTTTTTCCTTTGTAATTACTAAATATTTGGGGGAAGATATGAATATGAGACTATGCCAATATTCTGCTTCTGCTTAAACTTTGCACAGTAATTTTAGCCTCGGTTAGTGAATTTTACCTTCAGTGACTACTACTGTGATTTTATATTGATAATTTTCTATTTCCCACATTCTTTCCACATTTATTACTTCTTCTGTGAAGAAGAAATGTTACATTGAGTTATTCATTCGTTCATTCATTCATTAAAATATTTATACCTTAATGCATAGTATAGATTCATGGATGTTTATTTTGGTCTTTGGATTATAGATTAACTATTATTTTTTTTGGCAAAAATCATTCCAACTTTGGCCATCCAAAGCTATTTCATGCTAGTCCTTGTGCCTTTTCAATATTTTTTTCTTTTTTTATATACATTTTTTATTTTTTGTGTGCCTGCTTTGGCAGCACATATACTAAACATTTTTTTTTTATTTTCTGGCATCATGAGATGCTCCAGGCTCAACTCACACATTCTCAGCCATAGGCCTAGAACCAACTACTTTTCTAAGAAACCCTTCCTTTCATTGGAGAATGGTTTTAGAAATTGAGATTTGGGTGTGAGCAGGGCTCAATGCTACTTTGATGTCATAGAACTGGGAAATAAATACATAAATAAGTATAAAATACATCTGTATTTATTTCTGTATCTATTTATCAGAAAATACATTTAAACATTTGTCCATATTGATATTTGACTCCAACCCAGCACCACAGAGTTTAGTCTATGTTTTCCTTTTCTTTAATTTTAACTTCTTTCTTCATCAGCGAGAACCTTGCCTCTCATTATCTACAATATATTTACTTATTTATTCAACTTTACAAGCATATTCAGGATTGGTACCCCATACTCCTCCTGTTCAACATTATATAGACTTATCTTGCCCCTAATCTTGGAATAAAGTATTCAGAGCTTCATTAATAAAAGATGTTCACAGGGGTTCCTGGGTGGCTCAGTCAGTTAAGCAACTGACTTTGGTTCAGGTCATGATCTTGCGGTGCATGAGTTTGAGCCCCGCATGAAGCTCTGTGCTGACAGCTCAGAGCCTGGAGCCTGCTGCAGATTCTGTGTCTCCCTCTCTCTCTGCCCCTCCCCTGCTTGCACTCTGTCTCTGTCTTTCTCAAAAATAAATAAGCATTTAAGAGAGAATAAAAAATATATAAAATAAAAGATGTTCATAAATTTTCCTGTTTGTTTCTTCATTTATTTTGTCTTATGGTCTCTTAGAGTTGTATTTTCCTGGACCCCATTTTATAGTGTCAAAGGGAAGGGGAGGGCTAGAGCACTTTTTAAGGCTTTACACTCTAAAGACTACTCTTGTTTTTGTCACAGAGACAGCAAATATAGCCCAGGCTCAATTATGTGATTTCTTTGGAGCTCCCAAGTTTTGTTTCTCTGAGCTAATTAGTGTGGAGAAGGGCTTCTCCAACAGTCATGCTAACCACAGTTCCTTTATCTGTTGTAAGTGGGCAATATACTACTTCAAGGTGAGTCTTTTCACCTACAGAAAGTGCATTTTTACTGGTATTTTCTGTTTTATCACTACTTCATCCTCATGTCTTTCCATTGTTTTCTCTTTCTGCTTAATACCAGCAGTTATATTTAATTTAGAATCTGCAAATTATATGAGATTATATTTGTCTCTTTCTTTGGCAGAAAATGAAGTTTGACTCTTCATGTTTTTTGTCCTTAATTTTTTTTTTTAATTTTCAGCATAAACAGAGAAGAAAATTGCTGGTTTGATTTTTACTGTCTGCACTTAGTAGAAAGAGAGTTTGGCAATCTTATATTGTTGCTTCTCTCTCTCTCTTTTCTTTCTTTCTCTTTCTTTCTTTCTTTTGTTCTTTCTTTCTTTCTTTCTTTATTTTTTTTTTTTTTGAAACTTGGTAGAAATATGAAGACTGGGGAACCAGTAGTGTTGGTGAATAAATGCAGATTTTGGAGTTACAGAAATATGAATTCCAATACTTATTACCGTTTGTGCAACTGACTGTGTTGAGCAATTTATTATTATGAACTGCAGTTCCCCATAGTATGGACCATAATAACCATTTTATAGGGTAGTTGCCAAGATTACATGAAAAAGCTGTGCTCACTGTTTCCCCTCTCAGATCTTCAACATTTATTAAACTCCCCTGCTGCCAACAACACTACTGCACTTTTTAGCAGGTGCTAAGTAGTATGAAAAAGTTTTGTTTGTTTGTTTGTTTGTTTTTGCTTTTCACTAAATCCACCTAAGTAGTACCTTTTAATATTTTAAATAGTTGTGTCCCCTGGGTTTAGGGGGAGGTCAGGTCTGCAATACAGGATCATTATGTAAATTGTTATAATCTTTGGAAAAGGAGACACTCTGATTTTTAAGGCTAACATTGGCATGAACCAGAAGTTATCAGTCCTATGAAAAATGCAAATTTATTAAAGAAAAACAAACAGATTGTCTAGTTGTCTTTCAAAAACATTATAGGGCTTGGATTGTTTTTATGTAAGAGTTCTATAAACATTATGAGACCCCCCCCAAAAAAATCACTATCATCTTCCTTTCTTTTATTTGTGACACATACAACTAATCTTTACAGATTCCTGCAAAACTTTGCTTCTGCTCCTGATTATAACTCTACTTACTATGTTTACATGGTGTTCAATGGCTCCTAAAAGCATAAATATTATATACAGATTTTATTAAGATACACACCTGAAACAATAGTTTCGGAAATAAACAATCAGAAAGAAAATCTGTAATATAGTGACAGTAGTGCTTTACTACTTACTGTTCATGCAGCTTATGGAAAATGGTTGAAAATAAGATCAGCACAGAAAGTTGTGAAAGTTGGCACAGAAGATATTTGTCTCATTTCCCTTCCTATTACGCACATAGACACTCACACTGGACACTACACTAACATGGCTACAAGAAAGGACAGTAGAGGTGTAATCTTTCCACTTTTGAAATATTAAATTATAGATAATCATAATACTTAGTATATAATACACATTTGTATATATTAAATATATACTGAATGTATATAGTATTAATATATATCAAATACATATTCCTGTTTTCTTGTGCTCTAAATACAGGTATTTTCTGTGCACTGGTAATCTAGTGCAGGCTGAAGCAAACATTTTTGTTTGCGTTTACGTTTCAAAGGGCTCTTACACATAAGTCTAATTTATATTTTAATTATGAAAGGACGTTTGAAATATGTTGTAGTTTTCTGAAGGAACACTGTGTAGTTTTCCACAAATAACTGGAAAAGAAGTCCCGCTATAATACTTTATTAAACTTCACAGAACAGCCTACTTTCACGTTAAATGTGTATTTTCATTTTGCAATGTCTTAGCAAATTCACAGGCCAATATTTCTCTTTGAAATTAAAGTAGATCTCTACTTAGAAACCATAAATAAATATCAAAACATGAAAATATGAGAACCTTAATTTTATGGACTTTAAGTGGATAGATTTGAGATGTGAATCATATGACAGTGAAATGTTGTATTTGTAAAAGCATATTTTCTAAGATGTTTTATGAAATTTTACTTTTCTGCAACCATCTCGTTTATCATGTAGAATTAAAACATGGTAATTAAAATAAAAATGTCTTGGATATAAAGCCTCACCAAATGATAATTCTAGAAAAATAATTTTGAAAATAATTCTAATTAAAAATAAAATTTAGTGGGGCGCCTGGGTGGCGCAGTCGGTTAAGCGTCCGACTTCAGCCAGGTCACGATCTCGCGGTCCGTGAGTTCCAGCCCCGCGTCAGGCTCTGGGCTGATGGCTCAGAACCTGGAGCCTGTTTCCGATTCTGTGTCTCCCTCTCTCTCTGCCCCTCCCCCGTTCATGCTCTGTCTCTCTCTGTCCCAAAAATAAATAAAAACGTTGAAAAAAAAATTAAAAAAAAAATAAATAAAATTTAGTAATTGAAAAATATAAGTTAAATTCAATTAATATGTTTATTTTTGGAAATTAATCTGAGATCTAGTGATATATATTAAATTATGAGTCTTAATGACAGCTGAGTGAAATTGTTAGGAAGTCAAGATACTAATACAACTCTGCACAAAAGTAGATAAAGACCCAGTATAGGTGAGTACCGTGTCTTCAGGAGAAGTCTTTTTATTCCTGTTGAAAGGATGAACAATCTAGTAGTAGAAGTAAGGGGAAAGAAACACTGGGTTGTATCCTGAGCTGGAAGTAAGTATAAGGGATTCTATAGGTGATAGGGACATCGTTCAATGTTTTGAATATCACACAAGAAACAAAGATGCAAGGGAGGAGGATAATGAGGAGTAAAGGATTCCATCTAAGTTCAAAGTTCTGAAGATATAACAGTTTTGAGTTGTTGTAGGGATATAACAGGGAGGTTGAAGTGTTGAGTGTGGTAAAAACAAAAGTCATCGGTGAAGGTAACAAAAATGTAAAGCTAGGACTTTTAAGAAATTCCTCAGGAATATAGTTGTGAGTAAAACAAAAGCAAAATTTAAATACCATGTCCAGCAACACCAGCACTCCCATCACCATCACTACCACCACAGACAAAAAGAACACATTGTTTGCCATTTGTATAAATTACTGAAGAATTTAGCAGAGAGTCTTGGAGGTTGGAGTATGAATTAGAAAATGAAGAGAGTAGGTTATTTAAGTTATATGAATTTCAAAGGGAAAAATAATTGAATGATGGTGGCAACAACATTCTGAGAGTAAAGATGGCTGTGTACCAGCCCATTTGTGAGAAACTCTGTGTTGTCAGGTTTCAAATAAAAGAAAAGAGGAAAGAGTGTTTGAAAAGAAAGTTGATTGGTCTTCATGGAGTAAAAGAAAAGAGTAGGCAAGAAGCAGTTAGAGAGGAGTTAGCCTGAATTGACTAAGATAGAAATAAGAGAAGGGAAGAAGTAATCGTGATGAAGGATTTGGAAGGTGCTTTGGAGGGACATGAAAGCAAGACTGGAGGGGAATAGTAAATAGGATACTCATGTGGAAGATCATACAAAACTACAGAAGATTATCTTTATCTAGCAATCAAATAATGAAAGTATTCAAATAATGGAATTGTTCTCAAAGAGCTTTTTATGGTTGTCCATTAACAAAAGAAGTAATACCACAGGACTATTGGAAAAATCACTTGCTGAAATACTTGAGGCTTACATAACACAGATACACTGGGTCCCAAAACTTTGTGATGACTAGCCCAAATTATGGGGTATGGAATGAAAGTGTGGCATTTAACAAAATTAACATCATGGTAGTCTAGTTGGTCATATTTGAGAAATGATGGCTCCCAGTTGTTATATTTTTGGCAGGTAAAAAAAAATGTTCCAATACATTATATTACTATTGGGCAAACATTTTTTATGTATCTAATTTCTTACTACTCTATAAAAGATAGAAAAACCAAAATCAAAAATTTGGGACATGACAGGGCTATATTGAGTGGTAGAAGGGATATGAGAGATTATACCATAAATTTACCTTCAATTATAGAATGAGCAACAGTAATATTCTTTCAGGAGCCATAACTCTTTTTTGAATCACATAATCATTTATGTAGCATCTTTCAGGGCCCGATTATTTTTTCCCAAATAGAATATTAACGGAATACAAAGAACACAAAACATGAATAAAGGCATTATTTTTCTAATTTTAGCAATATGTTTCACATATGGATATAGTGTCTTTTCTCTGATTTTTTTTTTTGTCATTTTATTAAGAACTTTGTTGCCTCTGCTCCAACTTTAAAAAGACTTACGGAAAACTATAAAAATTGTGTCAGATATTAATGCAAGAGAAATAATTTTGTTTTCCTTGATGTAAATTTTTACCGTGTTGAAGAAACAATTCTTTAATTGCTGTGTTAAATTCTTTTGATTGTTCATGTCTATACAATGACTAGAGATGCATATGAAAAGTGTTTAATTCCGATTGAAAAATAAATATTTTTAAAGAACAAATAGCAATTTGAAAAACTTACCTAATACTCTTTTGCCTGTTGTCTTTTTAATAGTTTTTACATTTGTAGGGATTTTATATTCTAAAAGGAGTGTCAAGATAGATATAATTAAATAGACTGTTAAATCTCTGGATTTTGTTTATAGTATTTTTTAAACACTTCAGTAAACATTCATATACGCTGTCTTACTGAGCTGTTTGCCTGTTAGCAAGTATGTCCCACTGTGCTATGCTTGCATAATGAGCTGTCATTATCTTGGGTGATTTTGGTACATTTCTTCTTCATATGTGTGGGAATACGTGCATGTGCACATACGCGCGCGCGCGCGTGTGTGTGTGTGAACATTGTTTCATGTCTGACTCCCTAATGAAAAATTTCAGAAATAAAAGGTGAAGAACATTAGCCAATATGCCGCCCAGAGGGAAAATGTTATGCAACGTAAAAAATACTTTATTTCTTTAAGATGCAGAGTACTCAACAAATTATAGTCTATTCACAACTTTTTTGCTAGACTAAGAAAAATGAATTCTCAAATAAAATCAGAAATGAAAGAAGAGACTTGACAAGTGATATCACAGAAATACATAGTATCATAAGAAATGACTATGGACAATTACATGCCAACAAATTGGATAATCGAGAAATGGATAAATTTCTGGAAACATAAAATTTACTAAAACTGAATAATGAAATAGAAAATTTGAACAGACTAGTTATTAGTAAGCAAATTGAATCAGTAATCAAAAACCTTCCAACAAAGAGGAGCTGAGGACCAGATGGTTTTATTAGTGAATGTTACTACACATTTGGAGAACAACTTACACTAGTCCTTCCCAATTCTTCAAACAATTGAAGAGCACTCCCAAACTCATTTTACAAGGCCAGAATTACCCTGATACCAAAGCCAAAACTACAGAGCAGTATCTCTGATAAATATCGATGCAGATGTTTTCAAAAAATATTACCAAACCTAATTCAACAGCACATTAAAAGGATCACACACTGGGGCGCCTGGGTGGCGCAGTCGGTTAAGCGTCCGACTTCAGCTCAGGTCACGATCTCGCGGTCCGTGAGTTCGAGCCCCGCGTCGGGCTCTGGGCTGATGGCTCAGAGCCTGGAGCCTGCTTCCGATTCTGTGTCTCCTTCTCTCTCTGCCCCTCCCCCGTTCATGCTCTGTCTCTCTCTATCAAAAATAAATAAAAACGTTAAAAAAAAAATTAAAAAAAAAAAAAGGATCACACACCATGTTCAAGTGGGATATATCTCTGAAATGCAAGATTCAACAAATGCAAATCAATATATGTGCTCCACATGTTAATAAAATGAAGGACAAAAATCATCTCGATAAATACAGAAAAAGTATTTGACAAAATACAGCATCTAAAACCCCTCAACAATTTAATTATACAAGAAACATATCCCACATAAGATCATATACAACAAACCCACAACTAACATCACATTTAATGGTGAAAGGTTAAAAGCTTTTCTTCTAAGATCAGGGACAAGACAAGGGTCCTACTCTCACCAGTCCTATTCAACCATAATCCTGGAAGTCTTTGCTATAACAGGCAACAAAAAGAAAAAAGATCTAAATAAGAAAGGACGAAGTAGGGGCACCTGGGTGGCTCAGTCAGTTAAGCAACCAACTCTTTTTTTTTTTTTATATATATATATATGAAATTTATTGACAAATTGGTTTCCATACAACACCCAGTAAGCAACCAACTCTTGATTTCAGCTCAGGTTGGGCTCCACATTGGTAGTATGGAGCCTGTTTGGGATTCTCTCTCTCTTTCTCTCTCTTTGCCCCTCCCCTGCTCTCTCTCCTTATCTCTCAAAATAGGGAAATAAAGGAAGGAAGAAGTAACATTGTCTTTATTTGCAGATGATATGATATTATGTATAGAAATCCTAAAGACACCACTAAAGAACTCAATCAATGAATTTAGTAAAGTTGCAGGATATCCAGCCAACATACAGAAATCAGTTATGTTTCTATACACTGACAACAAGATATCTGAAAAAGGAATTAACAATTCCCATTTACAATATAATTAAAAACAATATAATAATTAGGATGAAATTCAACCAGATGAAGTTCTGTATGCTGAAAACTATAAGACTTTGATGAAAGAAATTGAATTAAGACACAAATGGAAAAATATGATATATTCACGGATTGGAAGAACTAATACTATTAAAGGTCCATACTTCCCAAGCCATCTATAGATTTAATGCAGTCTCTGTCAAAATTCCAATGGCATTTTTCACAGAAAGAGAAAACAATGCTAAAATTAATATGCAGCCACAAAAGATCCTAGATAGCCAAAGTAATCCTGAGATAGAAGAACAAAGCTAAAAGCATTACACTTTCTGATTTGAAAGTATACTACAAAGCTATAGTAATCATAACAGGATGATACTGACATAAAAATTGGCACATATACCAATGGAACAGAACTAAGATCCTAGAAATAAACCCTGCATATGTTGTCAACTAATATGTGACAATTGAGTCAAGAATATTCAATGGGGAAAGGATAGTCTCTTCAATAAATGATGGTGAGAAAAATAGATAATCATATGCAGAAAAGTGAAATGAAATTGGATTCCTTACATTACTCACAAAAATCAACTCAAAATGGATTAAGGACTTAAAAACAAGACCTGAAATCATAAACTCCTAGAAGAAAACATAGTGAAAATGCTTCTTGACACTTGTCAAAGATTTTTTGGATATGACACCAAAAGTACAACAAAAGCAAAAATCAATAAGGAGAGAACTACATTAAACTAAAGACTTTGCCCAACAAAAAAATAATCAACAAAATGAAATAGTGGGTTACAAAATAGGAGAAAATATTTGCTAACCATGTATTTAACAAAGGGTTAATTTCCAAAATATATCAAGAACACAGTGCTCGCTTCGGCAGCACATATACCAAAATATATCAAGAACACATACAATTCAACTACCAAACAAACACACAAACCAAAATCAAAAACAAAAATAAAGGAACAACGCAAATAAAAAATGGGCAGAGGAACAGACAGACATTTTTCCAAAGAAGACGTCCAAATGACCAACAGGTATGTGAAAAGTTGTTCAATATTACAAATCATCAGGAAAATGCACATAAAAACCACTATGAGATGCCATCTCCCCACCCATTCAAATGACTATTATTATGGGGCACCTGGGTGGCTGTGTCGGTTAAGCATCTGACTTCAGCTCAGGTCATGATCTCATGATTTGATTCCTGGGTTTGAGCCGCATAGTGGGCTCTGTGCTGACAGCTGATCCCTGGAGTCTGATTCAGGTTCTGTGTCTATGTCTCTCTCTTCCCTCCCCCACTTGCACTCCATCTCTCTCCCTCTCTCTCAAAATTAAGTATTTAATTTTTTTTAATTTATTAAAACAACTATTATCAAAACAAAAAACCAACCAAATAAAAAACAAGAGGTAACAAGTGTTGGTGAGGGTGTGGAGAAACGAGAGCCCCTAAGGATGCTGGTGGGAATGTAAATGGGTGCAACCACTTTGGAAAACGGTATGGATCTTCCTCAATTTAAAGTACAAACCCTATTTGTTCCAGCATTCCCATTTCTGAGTATATATCCTAAGAAAATCAAAGCAGGATATCAAAAAGATATCTGTACTCCCGTATTTATTACAGCTTTATTAACAATAGCCAAAATATGGTAACAACTTAAGGGTCCATCAATAGATGAATGGATAAAGAGGATTGGATATAAATATGTGATGGAATATTATTCAGCCATAAGAAAGAAGGAAATTCTGCCATTTGTGATAGCATGTATGAATTTTGGAGGCATTTGATAAACTAAATAAGTAAGAGAGAGGTGAATAGTGTGTGATATCTCTTATATGGGAATCTAAAAAAGCTAAACTTATAGAAACATAGAGTAGAATAGTGGTTATGTAGCTGGTACGGGGCTGGAGGAACTGGGGAGATGTTGGTCCAAGGGTATATTTGCAGTTATATTCTCAACCACAAATAAGAAATAAAAATTATGTGATGTGATGGAGACTACAGTGGTAATCGTATTGTAATGTATATGTGTGTGTCAAATCCACACATTATACACCTTATTTACTCAATGGTATATGTTGATTATCTCTCTTTTTAAAATTTTTTTCTTTTTCAAGTTTTTATTTATATTCTAGTTAGTTGACATATAGTGTAATATTAGTTTCAGGAGTAGAATTGAGTGATTTATCATTTATAACATCACCCAGCGCCTGTCACAAGTGCCCTCCTTCATACCTGCCTATTATATCTCAATAAACACACCCACAAATTTACGTAGAATATTTATCTAAGTTGAGTACATTTGGATGGCATTTTGAGTATCATTAGCATTTTCTATTCAGGAGTTATTAAGCACAGCATCCCATTAGTTCAAATATGTATGTACATATTTATGCTTTATTTATTATTTTATGTTTATAAAGGAAACATTCCAGAAAGGGGTGACATAATATGCATTCCAACCAATGGCACACACTTGAAAAACAACTTTTATTTCATTTACCTCAATAGTTCAGACAAAAGGAGCAAGTCTGTGTACTTCAGTCAAAAGGAGGGCACAACTGGTCTATGGAAGAAAATCTAAGAAAAATAATAATAGTGGTCAACAAATTTGCAGGCACCATGATAAATTATATTTATTTTGTTCTTATTATTGTGGAGAAAACAGTAAAAGTAGAAGCCACGGCAAATGAGAACCTTTGTTAAAAAGTACAGCTCCAAGTTTATCCTCATGGCTGTCATGTGGGTTGGTAGGCCAAAAATAATCAGGTATTTTACATTTCTAATGAAAGATTGGTTTGTGAAGTCTATTTTTATACATGAGAAATAATTCAAATATTAAAAATGAAAACATTCTGTGGGCCGAATATTATATAGTCTGCCAAACAAAACATGTTAGCCAGCTTATAAAATTTATGGCATCTAATCTATTCCATTACTTTACTGTGATGCCCATCTTTAAATAATACCTATGTGTAGGCTATCATTCAAGAGGTAATAGTAATAAGCAAACATTTATAAAATAGTTATTCTATACCAGGCACTGTGTATGCTAAGTGCTAAATACCTTATCCCATTATCCCATTTGATCTTTACAAGTATGCAACTATCATTAAGGTAATAGTAATAAGCAAACATTTATAAAATAGTTATTCTATACCAGGCACTGTGTATGCTAAGTGCTTAAATACCTTATCCCATTATCCCATTTGATCTTTACAAGTATGCAACTATCATTGACTTTGCTTCAGTGAGAAATTGAAGATTGGAGTTAAATAATATACTCAGCTTCACCAGACCAGAAAAGGAAGCTGAGTAAAGCATCCAACACAGCAAGGACAAACTCAGTAGCAGTAGTCATTATGATTACTTGTGGCTGAGTAGCCCTGATCACAGGGATATTAAGTATCTTTTCCCAACGTCACACAGATGGTTTGTACTAGATAATAATACTGTATTTCTTCTCCTTCAACTAGGCTTTTCTCATCAAGCAAGATTGCCTTGAGTTTTAAAGTGTCTTGTCTCTAAGTTCAATACTTTCAGTGAGTTTTATCAAAAACAATAAGAAATTTCTTTTTGACTCCCTCTATGTGTAATCAATTTGTCAGCAGTGCATGAAGCAATTTTTTTTTTTTTTTCAGGAAAGTGGTTGGAAGACATTCTGCAGTCACATTCTCAGGAAATCCTTTATTTTAAAACAGTTTCATGAACACATATTGCTTTTCTTATGTATTTCTTAAATCTGCTTAAGCATCAAAAAATAACTCATTAGGCATTTTTTTCTTCTTTGAAGATGTAAGAGAAAATATGGGTTCACTCATATGTTTCCCCAAATACCTGACAAATTTTAAAGAACCTTGAAATTTATCTCTAGGGCTTCATAAAGGAACATAACTCCTTTACCAGAGAATGGTTCCCCAAGTTTCAGAGTCTCTTAGTAACAAAAATGTCAAGAATCATGATTTTCTTAAGGTTAAATACCACTTACTTATTTTTTTTTTTTATTTATTTTTTTTTTTTTTTTAGTGTTTCTGTCTCTAAAGCTGTTAAGAAAAGAGATAGCTCCTGAAGCTATACATTGTGCATTGGGCATAAGTTGTAGTGTTCACCCAGAGGCTCTGGTCTTTTAACTTGGTTATTCCAGAGGCCACATGTGGAAATAAGACGTAAAGCAGTGAAAACTGGAACTCTCTGCTACATTGGGCACGCAATTCTTGAGTGTGAGACTTCCTGTCATTCATTTCACCGGTGTTTACATAGCATTTATAGTTGCCCTATAAGGAGCCAGATAGCGAGGCCTGGATGCCTGGGACTCCCATTTTCTGCTGTTGTTGTTGCTGATATTGTTAGTACTTCAGTTTATATTGCTATTCATAATTACAAGTATAATTACATTTTGCAAAATACATAATTTTTAAAATGAAGGCAAGTACCCTCTGGCTGTAGAGCATAAGCTGTATAAAAATGGTTGTCTTTTATTTTATAATCTGTTCATATAAATTCTTCCAAGAATTGTTTGAAGAGACATACCTTCTGTCTTAACACATTTACATACCATTATCAATTTATGTTTTTAAATTTTTTTTTATTTAAAAATGTTTTAGGTGTTTATTTTTGGGAGAGAGAGAGACAGAGCGTGAGTGGGGGAGAGACAGAGAGACAGGGAGACACAGAATCGGAAGCAGGCTCCAGGCTCTGAGCTGTCAGCACAGAGGCCAAGGTGGAGCCTGAACTTGTGAACTGCGAGATCATGCCCTGAGCCTGGATGCTTAACCGACTGAGCCACCTGGGTGCCCCAATTTATGTTTGTTTTAAATGTTTATTTATTTATTTATTTTGAGAGAGAGAGACAGAGACAGAGAGTGAGTGCGCACATGACATGAGCAGGGGAGGGGCAGAGAAAGGGAGAGAGAGAATCCTAAGCAGGCTCTGCATGGTCAACACAGAGCCCAATGCAGGGCTTAGTCTCACCAACAGTGAGATCATAACCTGAGCCGAAATCAGGAGCTGGATACTTAACTGACTGAGCTACCAGGTGCCCCATTTTTATGTTTTTAAAAATGACCTGTCTTTGTAGATGCAGATATACATCTTTGAATACTTTTCTGCCTAAAATAGACTATTAATGAGAATTATACCTTCTTAAACAAAAATAGGGCAGAATTATGTACTACAGCCATCATTGCCAGTAAATCTTAGATAAAAAACATGACCCCTCTTGAATATAAGCCATATTGGTTGAATTATTTGAAGCAGTGTTTATGAAACCCACGCCTTAGGTTTGAATCTTGGGTGACCCAATTAATTGTCTTCCATTAAAAAGTTGCAAATTTCAGTCTTAATTTAGGTCAAATAGAAGTTATCATTGGCATATAGAATTGAGTAAAATCATACAGTAGAATTGATGAAAATCTACCAGTGAGTTGTACCTTAAACTCATAATCGAATCTAAGTGTTGAAATGGCCTTCGGAAGTAATCTGACTCAATCTCCTACTTCTCTAGGAATCTCTCTGTTAACATCCTTGGCTAATGCTTACCTGCTCACTTCTCAAGGGAAGCATACCTGATTTCGAGATGTTACAGCCATTAGGAACTCTTACTGATATTGAACCTAATGGTGTGGTGTCCCTACCATGTCATTATGAGTTAGTCTTCTTCAGAGTTTTCTCCCTCATTTACTTGAATGCCCTTCAAGTATTTAGACAATTTGTGTGCTTTCCCACAGATTTCTCTTCTTTTCACTAATCTCTCAACCATTGCTTGAATGATATAGTTCAAGACCTTTTACCATTTAGCTCACATTCCCCTAAAGCACACTCAAAGATATATTAGTATATATCTTTAAATGAGGTGCCAAAAATGATCACCATGTTCCACATGTGCTCTGACCAGCAGAGCCTACAACACTGTCCCTTCATGTGATCTAATCATATGCTTCCATCATCATATCTGGAATATACACTTTCATTTGGCAGTTACCATTTGATTTATTCATAGAAAATCTGAGGACAGTATTATTCTTTTCTTAAATAATAAAATTTGTTTGACCACGTGTGTATATGTCTGGCCCTACTCTCAGAAAGCTTTACATTTAATTGTAAACGCCTGTGTTTGGCACATTTGTTGGCTTCTTTTGCTTGGTGTTAATTTTCATCCATTTCACCTGTGTGTCCTTTCTGAAAAGCTATTCACAAAGAGTAAAATAATTTATGAAACATGGCAGTGTTTTAGCGGTAATTGGCTCATCAACTTGAATTGGTTTATTCATAAATGAATTATTTATGGCTAGAAACTAATTCATTTAAATGATCAATGAATTAATTAATTAATTATTCAACTCAATTTTAATTTTTAAGTGACCGCCATATTTGAGACATTTGTAATAAAGAAGAAAGAGACAAGATTTCTCCATAAAGCTGTTGTTCTTCCAGAGAACTTATAAACAACTGAGCAGAAAAAAATATATATAAGCACAAGGTAATAGTACAATGTGAAGGGGTATCCATCCATCCATCCATCCACTTATCAGTCATACTCTGGGACAATTAAGTACCTACTACAAATATCCTTACTATCTTCTCATGTAACTTGGGATTTAGTTCCTTAATGTTAATTTTTTTTTTTTTTTAGTTTTATAGTGGGGAGACTTTTCTCCTTGATAAACAAATTAAAAACAAAATGGGAATTGAATAATATTAACTTAGTTTTCCAGAATTGTCATGTGTTTTAATATTTTCTTATGATCTTTCTTTTGTTGATTTCTCCTTTGATTTCATTTTGGTAAGAAAACACACATGTTTTGTGGGGCACCTGGGTGGCGCAGTCGGTTAAGCGTCCGACTTCAGCCAGGTCACGATCTTGCGGTCCGTGAGTTCGAGCCCCGCGTCGGGCTCTGGGCTGATGGCTCAGAGCCTGGAGCCTGTTTCCGAATTCTGTGTCTCCCTCTCTCTCTGCCCCTCCCCCGTTCATGCTCTGTCTCTCTCTGTCCCAAAAATAAATAAACGTTGAAAAAAAAATTAAAAAAAAAAAAAGAAAACACACATGTTTTGTATAATGTATAAGGTTTTTGGTTTTACTTGGTAGCTAGAATAGGGAAAATTACAACTACTTTATCATCTCAAAGCAGAAATCCTGGTGGTAGTTTCCTATATAACATCTATTTTCTCCTTATTACTAGCATAACCTCATTTTTACTTGGGAAGGCGATGTGTCAAGTTAAAAATACTTACCTCCCTAGACTCCTGTGCCTTTAGGGATGGCCATGTGATCAAATTTTGGCCCATAATAAAACAGCTAAAGTCTACTAGGTAGGACTTTTGGAAAAGCTACTGTTCTGATAAAAACAGACACCTTCACCTTTCTCCCCTTCTTTCTGATTAGCATGCATACACGATACCTGGAGGTACAACAGCTATCTTGTGCCCAAGAGAATAAAATCTACCCACTGAGACTGGTAGAGAAAGAAGCTAAACAGAACTTGAATTCTTCATCAACTCCTTGAGCAGCTGCTCAAGCTGCTCCAATAAACACTAAGTTTAGTCCAATAAACACTAAGGAATGTTTATTATGGGGGAAAAAAACATATAGGTTTAAGCTATGCTGGTGGACTCTTTGTTATGTGCACTAAACGTAATTCTAACAAGTTACTCATTCTAGTTTTTTTCCACTGAATTTGGAATCAAGCTTTTACTTCACTTTCAAAATTCAATTCAAGGCAAGTTCCACTAGGATGACTTCCATGGTCCTACCCTGAAACAGAAGCCCTGCTCAGCTGCCTTCTCACCAAATACCACCTTCTTTCATCATTAATCTAACTGCATTGTTTTCTAAATTTATGATCCTTTCTTCAACTAAACAACTTGTTGAGGGCAAGAATTATGCCTTTTATTTGCCCCCCCCCACCTTTTTTTTTCTATGTATTGCCAGGAATTGAAGCAAAGACCTCACGTGGAACCAAGCGACTCACACAGTAGTAAACACCAAGTAAAGCAATGATCTTGGCTTGAGCTATCTAGTTCAGTGGTCTGGCAGAATGTCACATACAAGTGCAGGAATTGAAAACAATGTTTTTTTGGCTGTCATTTCGAGCACAGTAGAATAATGTTAGGGGAATGGAAAAAGTGAACACCATTTCTTACCATGTTCTCCCTCATATGGCTGGTCTCCCTCTGCCCCTGTGTTCGATGCTGCAGAGATTGCTCACCAATTAGCCCAGGGCTGACTGAACAGGGAGGGGCCAATCACTGTTCTCCAGCTACAGCCAGACTTGCCTGCACAGCAGTACCTGTGGCTCTAGCATGGACTTCTGTACAGGAATCTGGCTCTGGCAGTGGCAGCTGGAGAGGGTAATAGGACCTCCTCCTGAATGAAGGGATTGAGTGAATGAATGGATGGGATCCAGTGGGCACTTGCAAAGAGACCAGGAATGATAAATTAAGATGATAAATGATAAATTCAGACAGATGCTTTTGACATCTACCTCCCAAACTACTTGCTCCAAGAGGAGAAGCCATCTCCCATGGGAGAGAAGTCAATGGGGTGAGTGACCATATTCTCACTATTGGGTCTTTCCAGGAGCCAGGGCTTCAAGGAACAAGGCTCCTTGTTCCTTCTTCTCTCAACAATTCCCTCTACTCTTTCCACTCTCACACCTTGTGCTGCTGCTTCTCTTTCTTCTTCTTGTTCTTCTTCACTGCCTTGCTGGCTTTTGATGTGTGCCTTGCCCTCTTGCTTGTATCACTCTCAGAGTCTGAACTGTCAGTAGGATGACTTCTTGTCTATGTTTCTTTTTCTTCTTTTCCAGCAGCCACAGGAGTTAGTCCCTGTTACTCTGCAAACTGAGGACAGGTCTCACTGAGTGAAGGAAACTAAGGAGTTTCTTTATTTTTCTAGAAGAATTCCTCATGGGGTCACACTTCTCAAACTCTGCTGACTTTGCCTCTTCCTTTTCCTCTTCCTCATCAGGTATCAGAGAATGTTTGGTCCTTCCTTGTTGCACAAACCAATCCTTTGCAAAGTGGTCTTTATAGCCACACTTCTTGCAGGTGGTGTTCAGGACACCCTTGAAGATGATCTGTCCCATGGAATCATGGAAGGGCCACCTCTGTCTCTCTTCTTGCTCAGTGATAGCATTGCTGGGATTGAGGTCTTTCTCAGTCCCTTGGTTAACAGCTTTCATGGAGAGGGATACTTTTATTCTATCATTTTCATCTCTCAGCCAATAAGCTTCATGCACACCTTTTCTCTGACATCTACTATCTTAGAGGGCTGGAGATATGTGACATGATGACATGGATGGGCAGGACAGGATGACATGTGAGTTTGATGGAACAGATCTTGCTTCCCACAGCGTGGGATTTTGAGAAAGTGTTCATAGTCTGTTGCCATAGCAACCTCTTCTTGTAAAATAGTGTGGAGAGCAGGCAAGTTCTCTGTGGTCTCGGGTCCTCCTCATCTTTAATGTTCTATGGCTCCTCCATTTCTCTTCTGCTAAAAGTAATTCAAGTGTCTGTGTCAACTCCCAGTCTCCTGGCCGCAACACTGCATGAAATGCCAAAACCCAGGCCTTATTTGGCGCTTTTATTTGACAATTCAGCAGTACTCAATAAATGTTTGTTAAACAGATAGATGAACAAAGTTTTCTCAATAGGATTTGTGTCATTGCAGTTTTTTGTTTTTGTTTGTAACTATTTTCTAAGTAACCAGCTTTACAGAATATGGCTGTGTTGGCATATCTCCTTTTCCTTGGCACTACTGGAAGTAGCTGAGACACTGGACAGGAATTATTGCCAGAGTTATATTAAATACATTTAATTAAAGTAAAACAACATCAATTCATCTGTTCTTTATGAAATTGGCAAGCCAACTTGATCTATGGTGCCAAATTTTGGATATATATGTATTTTGTATCTGAAAAGCAGTTTACAGGGCCTAAGGATGTGGGGAAGCTTCCTGTACAGACTTGTGTGGTGTTTTGGCTCCCTAAAGTTCTCATGCGATAAATGGAATTGTTCTTCTGGGATCCATCTTGGAATCACTATGTACTTGCTGTTTGGTTGCCTGTGTGATGCTAGGATGCCTTTATGACCATCCCAAACCCTCACTGATTTTGCCTGAGAAGGAGTGAAGTACTTTTCCTTTCTGCTGGAGTCATCATCTTTTCTCTTCGCTAACTGGAGTCTACTTTTCATCTCCCTCCTTTCTTAACTGATGTCTGGGTTCATTTGAAAAGATAAAATGACTCCAAAAGAAATCTCGTTATCTGGTGGTTCTCTAAAGGCAGAACCAATAGGTCTCAGTACAAGTCTCTTGTAATGTCCTAAGGACAGAATGAGAGGTGTGGTTGTTTTCTGAAAAGAAGCATGGAAAGAGTGAAGGAATGTCTAGTTAGCTAATGCTCACCTCCTATTTTCTTGATATTCATATGTGGATCCTTTTGGTGTTTGCATTTCTTTTAAGAGGCATGCAGTATATCTCTGTAGAATAAATAAATAAATAATAGATTCATGCACTTTTTTTGCACAAAGTTTAAAATTGTAAATGCATTATTAGTATATATGTATATTTAAAAGCCTATTTTCTATCTACAATTATACAAAAACAAGGAAATTGCCTTTCACAATGACATTGGGTGGATATGCATAGTGGTATATTTGAAATAAAAAACGTCACTTAGATAAACAAAATACCATGATTATCAAAATGGGACTGGGTCAGGAAATTACAAAGTAAAAACAAGTATTATATCCTAAAACACAGGAAACAGTGTGGTGTGATGAGCAATACACTATGCTGTTAGAATATTGTTTCCAAGAAAAGACATGATTCTGAGTATGTACTTAACTCTATGAACCTAATGTATAAAATAGAATGAATATGTAATATTAATAATTATTATGAATATTTAATGAGTATTTACTCTGCTTTTATCACAGGATTATTGGAAGGATAACTAACATCATAAAAGTGAAAATGCTTTAGTACCACCCAAGCTACAAAAGTAGGCATTATTTAATACAGTTAATCAAAATACTTAAAGACAATAATTATCACCAGAAAAACAAATCAAGAAGTTTCAATTTGTTAGTTTTTGGGGAGGGTAAATGCTACAGGAGGGTATAGTTATACACACATGTTAAAAGCTTAGCTTTCTGTGTTTATTTAATAAAACATTGCAATATTGTTTTTTTCTAAAAAAAATCTGAAACTCAATTATGACCCAACAAACAACTGCAGATGATGTTTTTATATGGTTAAGAAGTTAAAAAATGTAATAGCACATTACTAGAACAAATCAAATAGTAATAGAAAGCTAATAAGGGGAAAGAGCAGTTCCCATCCTATGCCCTTTTGTAGAGGGCAAATCTTAATTCAGTAGTTTCTTTTGATATTTTTCTAAAATATATTCTTTTAAGAATAATTTTTTTGGATTGGTGACTTTTAGATTATACTGTTCAAATTTCTACAGTAAAAAGGAAAATTTAGCTTTTTAAATGTCCCCACCACTCCTTCATTTCTCTCAACTTTATCCCTTCCAACACTGATACTAAACCAATGATCATTGCTTTCATCAATGTTTATGCAAATACCACTCCACCAGAGTCTCCATGTGGCACCATGTGGCAAACCCTCACTTGGGAGGTTTTTCTCTTGTACAGTAATTGCCCTACTTCCCAGATGCCCACTTTGCTGTCTCAATATTTTTAATTTATACCTTTCCCTTTGTAGCTCTCTATTCATTCCCCATAGTCTGGATTGTTTCCAGCAGTTTCAAAGGTGTCACATTGAGGCCTCTCTTTACTGTCTTCCTGATTTGATCCTACATTTCCTGAATCCCGTCTTTCTCTTCTTGATTTACTCATGAATTTGCTGAAGAATGTTTTTCAGGACTTCTCAAGAAAGAAAGGTGTCATGGGAGGTAAATGTGTGGAAATTTGGCACATATGAAAATGTCTGGTGTTCTTCTATCCTCACACGTGATGAGGGTTTGAATGGGTAGAGTTTCCATTTGAAAAGCATTTTCCCTCAGAATATTAAAGAACTTGCTCCAATGTCATTTATTTTCATTACTTCTTTTTAGTGTTTCTTCATTTTTGAGAGAGAGAGAGAGAGAGAGGGAGTGCAAGAGGGGGTGGAGCAGAGAGAGAGGGAGACACAGAATTGGAACCAGACTCCAGACTCTAGGCTGCAGGGTCGGAGCTGTCAGCACAAAGCCGGATGTGGGGCTAGAACTCCTGAACCATGAGATCATTACCTGAACCAAAGTCAGATGCTTAACCCACTGAGCCAACCAGCCACCCCATTCCAATGCCATTTAACATTTAGTGCTCCTTGTGAGAAATATCTGTCTTGTTCATTTGTTCATGACTTGTTTCTTTTAAATCTCCAGACTTTAGAGTTTTCTATTTCCTACTAAAACCTTATAATGTGTGCTCTAGTATGGATCTGTTTTTATTGTTTTTCCTGGGTGCTGGTAGGTGTTTTCAATTAGAAATAAATGTTTTGTATTTCATAAAAATTCTCCTGGTTTCTTTCTTTAATACTCTCTTCCTTTGAATTTTATTTATTCTCTATAGAACTCTAATTTGTTGAATATTAAATTTTTACATTATATTTCTAATTTTCTTAATTTCTGCTCATAGTTTTCTGTGTTCTTTCTCTTTCTCTCTCTTCCTTCTCTCTTTCTGCATATTCTATTTCCTTAATATTGTGTTTCAATGTTTCTATTGCATTTTTTTCAGCAATTATATTTTATGTTATAAAGAGTTATTTCTTGGTTTCTGATATTTTTATTTTCCAAGGTATGGTGGGCAGATTTCTAAGATGGCTTCCAAAATTCTTGGCTTCTCATGTACACACTTTAAATAATTAAGTCCTCTTGAATGAAGGAGGAAACTATGATTATGATGGTATATTGTTTTCTTTACTATAGCACATGTCATGAAAGAAAGGATTTTGAATAAGTAATTAAGTTATTGATCAGTAGACTTTGACTTAATTAAAAGGAAAATTTGTAGTGGATAGGCTTGAGGTAATCAGTTGAGTCCTTCAGAGAGAACCCATTGGTCAGTGGTAGAAGAAATCAGAGAGCTGTATTCTTGTTGGTCTAGAGGCAAGTAACATTCATGTTGTAAGCAGGTTATGGAGGCCACCTGGCAAGGAACTTTCGGGTGCTCTCCAGGAAATGAGAGTAGTTCCTGGCCTATGGCTGAAAAAAAAAATCAGGGATCTCTGTCCTATAAACCACAAGGCAGTGAATTCTTTTCACTAACCAGTTAGTGGAAGTGGAGTCTGAGCTTCAAATGAGAACCCTGACCTGGAATACACCTGACTGCTGCCTTGCAAGGGCCTGAGCAGAGATACTGTAAGATAATAAACTTGTGTTGTATTAAAATGAAGGTTTGTGGTAATTTATTACACAGCAATAGAAAACTAATAGACATAGCAACTTGTTCTTGTTTGTGGAAGGAATATCTTTCTCACTCAACTTCCCTCCATGACTTCATTTGTTCCTTTATTATTTAGGCTCTCTCTTTAGTTAAAAACTCTCCTCAAATAGTGGTTATTCTTAATTTTCCTTATGTTTAAATGTGAGACATTAAGAAAGGGATCAGGTACCTGAGTGAAGCCTTGTGACAAACAAGATTCCATTTAGGTAGATACAGCCAGAGGTTTGGAGATCTTTTCTCTGTTCCTATTAAGTTCCTCTGAAGAGAAATGTTGGAAACTCTGGCTAAGTGCTTAAGGCCTGCCTGGCTATTAGAATTTGGCCTGTGAGATGGGCAAGGAAGTCTGAGTGTTTGACAAACTTAAAGGCTGACTGTCAATTAAGTCCTATTTTCAGTCCTGTGCCAATTTCTACTATGACCATCTGCACTTTAAATATTCCAGAGAAAATACCTCAGATTCATCTTGCCTAGAGGGTAAATATTCAGATGCCAGTGTTCTGTGTGTCTGTGTATGGCCACTTTACGTAGTGACCTGTGACAATCTCCTTTGCCATGTGAGGCCTCAAAGCTGCCATCCGTTGTACATTTGGCTGGCTGCTGAGACCTCCTCATGCCTGAGCCATAAATCAATTCTCTTCAAGTCTGTATTCTCTTATATACACACTTTAGGTTATAGCATTCACAAAATTGATGAAGAGTTACCATTTGCTAAAAATGGAAATTAACAGGGCACCTGGATGGCTCAGTCAGTTAAGCTTCTGACTCTTGGTTTTGGCTCAGGTCATGATCTCACGTGCTCTGTCTGTCAAAATATATAAATAAAAATAAAATGGAAATTAATAGAAAACAAACTATTTTTAAAATTTTTAAATGTTTATTTATTTATTTTGAGAGAGAGAGAGCGAGCGAGCAAGTGGGGAAGGGGCAGAGAGAGAGGGAGGGAGAGAATCCCAAGTAGGCTCTGTGCCATCAGTACAGAGCGTGACACAGGGCTCAAACTCATGAACTGTGAGCCATGACCTGAGTCAAAACAAGAGTCAGAAGCTTAATCAACTGAGCCACCCAGGTGACCCCAGGAAACGTACTATTAAATACAGTTCACTGTGCTGTGGAACTTTACTAAGATAATATTTATGCATATGAAGGTTGACATTGCAGGAGCATTTGAATTATGAGGGAGGAGAGAGAAACTGATTTTTGTATATGATTTAGAATATAGATTTGATAAATATGAGTTATTTATACACTCATGGTTTTGAGGGTAGCTGCAAAAATAATAACTGACATGAGGGATTCAGTTGTCACAACTCCTCTCCCCTTCAGCTTTTGTCTGGCTGAAGGCACCTGAGTACTTATCCTTGGGCTCCTCCGCCAGTGGCAGACAATGTTTGTTGCCAACTATTTCAGTCGTTCCATTGCTCACCACTCCCTTCTGCCCAAATGGCAGTATTTTTGATAAGACAAAGGTGAGGCTGCTCTGTTTATGGAAACTCTCTCATTCAGTCAGATAAATATCTCCATATATGCAGCTCAGATTAATCAGCTCCGAGGTAGGGAGTTGCTTAACTGTTAAGAAAATATTAGTCACTGTCTCTGCCTTCTAGGTGAGGTAGATGAAGAACCAAAAAATTAAAGTCATAAAAGTGCTCTCATAATTTAGAAAAAAGCTATGGTTCTACATTAAGAAATTAGGGGTGACTGGGTGGGTCAGTAGGTTAAGCTTCCAACTTTGGCTCAGGTCATGATCTCACGGTTCATGATTTCAAGCCCCACATCGGGCTTAGTGCTAACAGCTTAGAGCCCAGAGCCTGCTTTGGATTCAGTGTCTCCCTCTCTTTCTTCCCATCCCCCGCTTCCTGCTTGCACTCTGTCTCTTCCCCTCTTTCAAAAATAAATAAACATTAAAAAAAAGGAATCATAAAATAAATTCATAGGAGCTATGTTAAGAAAGATATAAATAAAAGACTCTTTATGCCCCTAGTCCCAAATTCTAATGAAATCTATAGTGATGTAAGCATATGTGTATAAGCATACAGAGGTTAGGCTATTACTATAGCTATATAAATGAATTGCTAGAGTTATACAAATGAATAATGAGATTTTAAAGTGGAAAGATTACTTGGAAAAGGGTGAGATTTGAGCAGAGATTAATAATGTGCAATGAGTTACATATATAGTGTGTTATTGCCATATTCCTTGTGCATGAAGATAAAATCCATGTCTTCATAACAGCAAAGAAAGAGAGTTTGGGTTTATATTCAAAAATTCTGTAAGATAAAGAGAAAAGGACAATAATTGCTTCTACATTGACATATAATTCATTCTTATTTCCAAAGAGATTTTAGACTTGAAGGAAATGTTCATCAAGATTACATTTGAATTGTTCACTTATTTCAACCATGTTTCTGGATTTTTGAAAATATGATACAACATTCACATTATTATTACTTTCTTGGAGTGAGGGAGAAAGCAGTTATTATTATTAATATTAGTAATAATAAAAGTTGCGATTGCAGAAAATGAGATCAGAAGAGTCAGCAAAAGTAAGAACACATTTTATTTATTATTTTGACTTATTAAAAAACATCTATTGCCAACAGCTTGTAGGCATACACATGTAATACAAACTCATAATTATAGGTTAAAATATACATGTAATAAAGACACAGTAAATATGAGGAAAAGAGAGAAAAATACAAAAATATACTAAATGCTCAAAGCAGAGTAGATACTAAGAAAACCAGATTAGGTGGTAGCTGATGTTACATAATTTCAAAAACATTACATAAGCTTCTTATGTAAAATGAAAAGGACAAAAAATCTAGTACTTCCTCCCTGTTTATATGTGATTTTGTATCTTTCTCTTTTAAATATGCTCAGGGGTATTCTGGTGGGTTATTTTGAATATGTATTATAAATACATAGAATATAATTTATTTTTTCATGTGCTGGTAACCAACTACTGAAGAAACCATGCAAAACAGAAGACGTGTTTAGTGAAAAGATGTGTGTTTAGTGAAAAGATGAAAAATCTATTCCATCAAGTAAATTACTTACCTAGGTGAGGTGAATGATCTCTTCCATGTAGGTTTAGGTATGTTTACGCTTTTCTAGGATCCTGAACAGCAATATACAGGCACTCCCCCAAAAGCAAATCAAATTCATATGAGATGACACTGTCTTTCAGAACTGCATCATTTTGCTTGTCACGTTAAGACTCTTCAAATACTTGGGCAACTTTGTCAGTGACTTGGCCAGTCTGAAATTAATGATGGCAATAGATTATTTCACATTTTGCTTTTATCTTTTCTTTCTTTCTTTCTTTCTTTCTTTCTTTCTTTCTTTCTTTCTTTCTTTCTTTCTTTCTTCTTTTTCTCTAACCCCTTACTAGAATTGATTCTCTAAAAAGCTGAGCATCTCAAACAGATTTGCAGCTGACACTAAACATTTTTTAAATCCTTTATGGGGTCAAATGAGCTTATATACAACTTCTTGCTTTCCCTTCAATTTAGAAATGCCCTCACCATACAGAACATAGCACTAGACCATATCGAATCGTGAAAGAGAATTGTAGTAAATTCCCTTCACATGGAAGTTTTTTTTCATGAATATGATTCTTGTTGTGAAAATCTATAACACCTCTTGAATAAAAATATTTAGGGGCGCCTGGGTGGCTCAGTTGGTTAAGCATCCAACTTCAGCTCAGGTCATGATCTCAGGGTTCATGGGTTGGAGCCTCGCATCAGGCTCTGTGCTGACAGCTCAGAGCCTGTAGCCTGCTTCAGATTCAGTGTCTCCCTCTCTCTTTGCCCCTCCCCTGCTCACGCTCTGCCTCTCTCTCTCTCTTTCTCAAAAATGAATAAACATTAAAAAATTTTTAAATTTAAATAATTGCTTGCTTACCAACCATTAAGGTTTTGGAATGCAAGTAACATGAATAGATTTTAAAGCTACATGTCTCAGGAAATCAAGGATTCTATGCCTATGTATCTCCCATTAGGGATCAGCAACTTCTTTTTTTTTTTTTTTTTCTATATAAAATGACTTTTGCATTACTGACCTGGTAGTTTGTAATGTATATGAATTGTGACTTGTTAGAAATTTTCCTGCATATTGCTGATTAGGTGGCCTTAGTTTTATCTTATAATATTTACTATATTTAAGGGACACCTGGGTCATTCAGTTGGTTAAGCATCCAACTTCAGCTCAGGTCATGATCTCATGGTTTGTGAGTTCAAGCCCCACATTGGGCTCTGTGCTGTGGAGTCTGCTTGGGATCCTTTCTTCCTCTCTCTCTGTCCCTCCCCCCTCAAAATAAATAAACTTAAAAAATATTTACTATATTTGAAGCTAATAGAAATATTCGCTTAAATATACTTGCTGTTTTATAAAATATCCTATAATTCAGACTTTTTACAAAATCAGGCTCAGCAAAAACTTTGTTATACTAAATTAACGACTTTTTAAATAAGTTTCACTCATTTATAAATTCAAAACTACATATTGGACACTTTGTCTTCATCAGAACTTGTTAGATATGTGCTGAGTGGATCACAGTCTTCTCCCTCAGAGGAATTCTTGTCTCATTTGGAAGGTACAGGTAAATAAATGATGTGAAAGTGCAGTTATAAAGGGCTGTGCAAAGTCCAGGGGCATACAGAGGCTGGAAGTTCAGGAATGCATCTATAGAGAAAGGACCTTCTCGGTTGAAATTTAAAGACTGACTGACTTTCTGGGTAAATAATGGTTAGAAGGACATTAAATTCAAAGAAGTCATATGCAAAGGAATCAGGGAATCAAAATAGAATTCTGAAGAAACTTACATGAAATGATAAAAAAAAAAAATCACTGACTAAGTCAGCACAGAAATAATACTGCTTAATGCCTAGTTAACCCAGAACCTAAGAGTTGAGTGGAGGTGGAATTATAATCAGAAGTTGGTAGGATTAATGATGGAGGTTTCTAAAGGTCACCTTTCCCACAGAGCAAAACGATATTAAAACTTCAGGTGATATACAATGGAATACTACTTGGCAATGAGAAAGAATGAAATCTGGCCATTTGCAGCAATGTGGATGGAACTGGAAGGTATTATGCTAAGTGAAATAAGTCAGTCAGAGAAAGACAGATACCATATGTTTTCTCTCATATGTGGATCTTGAGGAACTTAACAGAAGACCATGGGGGAGGGGAGGGGGAAAAAGTTACAAACAGAGGGAGGGAGGCAAACCATACAAGCCTCTTAAATACAGAGAACAAACTGAGTGTTGATAGGGGGTAAGGGAGAGGGGAAATTGGGTGATGGGCATTGAAGAAGAGACTTGCTGGGATGAACACTGGGTGTTGTATAGAAGCCAATTTGACAATGTATTTAAAAAAACTTCAGGTGAGATTGAAATATTTCATAATTTAAATGAAAAGTCAAAATAGCTATAGACAGGGACTAGAATGCTTCAGATATATAAAGTATCAGTCTGGGAAGTGAAAAACTACTCTAATTTTAAAGCCAAAACTGTCAACTGAAGTGAAATGACTTCCAGGCAATCTCCATGTCCACAGGTGGGGTTACCAGGAAGAGAACAGCATTCTCCCACATTCTGGTTGACTTAAAATGAATCACGTATTCTTCTGTTATGGTAAATCTGTGCTTCATGTTGGATGATCTCATCAGCGGCATGAATTTGGTTTGTACTTCCCTGTGCTGTGACAAAGCTCCAGAATTTGGCGTAAGTCAGCTCAGTGGCGGCAGCACAGCCGGGCATCAGAAACCGTTTATGAAGTGAGTTACTGTAGCAGGAAATGTGTGGGAAGAACTAGGTGAAGAATGTACTGTGTAATTCAGTTCTATTCCTAGCTTTTCTCCAGAGGCTGAATTTCCAGGTGACCTTGGGAAAGTCTTTTACCCTCTTTGTGCCTGAGTTTCTCTCTTATGCATGGAAAGTTTTGTTCCTGAATTATAGAAAATGACCAAAACCCATGTCCTTTGTAGAAGTAATTCCAGGATAATGGGAAGTTTTATAGGGCTTTAAAGTCTGCTTACGGTGTTTCCTTAATTTCAATGTAAAGTGCATTACTCAGTCAAGACAGAAGTGAAGAGTATACTGACACAAAACTAATTTTATTGCAGTGATTTCATTTTATAATTTAATATTCTGATATTTTATTTTTTTTATTTTTTATTTTTTATTTTTTTCAATATATGAAGTTTATTGTCAAATTGGTTTCCATACAACACCCAGTGCTCATCCCAAAAGATGCCCTCTTCAATGCCCATCACCCACCCTCCCCTCCCTCCCACTCCCCATCAACCCTCAGTTTGTTCTCAGTTTTTAAGAGTCTCTTATGCTTTGGCTCTCTCCCACTCTAACCTCTTTTTTTTTCCTTCCCCTCCCCCGTGGGTTTCTGTTAAGTTTCTCAGGATCCACATAAGAGTGAACACATATGGTATTATTCTGACATTTTATATGTGGTACTTTGTGGTACGAAAGATGCAGCCTTGCAGTATTGTCTATTTTATTGTCATGGTACTTCAGTTTCTATGGCTAGAAACCTTAGTTGTCAAATCTCAGCTCTACTACTTAACCTTGGGCAAGTGACTTAACTTCTCTCTGCCTGAGTTTTCTTATCTGTAAAATGGGAGTGATTCTAATCATACTTATCTCACTGGATGTTGTGAGGAGAAAAATGTCAATGAGTGTAAGATGCATGGAACATTACCTGGCACATAGTAAAAATAGAATATTTTATTTTCAAGAAGTTACCTAAGTGATTAGAGGGTTTTTTATTATTTTCTGAAAAAATAGATTATATGTCATAGGGTTGTTAAAAGAATCAAACTGAAAATCTGAGCGTAAACAATCAGTAACATGTAAAGCAAAGGTTTGTATTTTCCTTATTCTGTAGCTACTTCTAAATACTGATGATTAGTCAACAAAGTGGTACTGCAAATTGTCCTGGTGACCGGGGATGCCCTAATGCATTGCTATTTTTGTCCTTAGTGATGCACTATTTTCTTAAAGGTAGTGTGGAAATTTCCTTTTATCGAAATACCTGAGAGTAGTTGCCCAAACCAACTTGTAAATAAAAAAAGTTTCCTCTCCATTTGTATTAGTCTTCTAGGAAAAGACTAGGAACAAAAAAACTGTTGTATGTAGAAAAACCAGATAACTTTATCTAGACATTTTTCCAAGCTTCCATTTTTAGTCTGCAGTGGCATGCATAAGAACATGTACTTTTGTTTTTTATTTAAGGAAAATAATTTTATTTTATTTATTTTTTAATTAAATCCAAGGTAGTTAACATATAGTGTAATAATGATTTCAGGAATAGAAGTTAGTGATTTATTACTTACATATACCATCCAAGTACTCATCTCAACACATGCCCTCCTAATTGCCCATCGCCCATTCAGGCCATACCCCTACCTGACACCCCTCTAGCAACCCTCAGTTTGTTCTCTGCATTTAAGAGTCTCTTATAGTTTGTCTCCCTCTCTGTTTTTATCTTGTTTTTGCTTCTCTTCCCCTATGTTCATCTGTTTTGTTTCTTAAATTCAACTTACGAATGAAATCATATGATATCTGTCTTTCTCTGACTTATTTCACTTAGCATAATACGCTCTTGTTCTGTCTACATTGTTGCAAATGGTAAGATTTCATTCTTTTTGATCGCTGAGTAATAAAGAGCCCAAATGTCCATCGACTGATGAATGTATAAAGAAGATGTGGTGTATATACACACAGAACATGTACTTTAAAGTAAAGGCTTTCTTGTGTTTAATTTCTGATTACAGCTTGCTGTGTGGTGATGAGGAAGTTACCTATGTTTTGGTTTCTACATTTGTTAAAAAGGATTCTAATACCTTAACCTGTTGAATCACTGTTTTAAAAGACGTACTACATACAGGGCACCTGAGTGGCTCAGTCAGTTAAGCGTCCAACTTCTGCACAGGTCATGATCTCACGGTTTGTGATTTCGAGCCCCACATTGGCCTGTGTCCTGACAGCTCAGAGCCTGGAGCCTGCTTTGGGTTCTGTTTCCCTCTCTTTCTGCCCCTCCTTGGCTCATGCTCTGTCTCTCTCTGTTTCTCAAAAATAAATAAATATTAAAAAAATTTTAAAAATAAATAAATAAAAGACTACATATAAAAGATTTACAGCTATGCATGGTACATTCGCTATTGTGATAATTATTATTGTGTTTAATTGTAGAGTAGATCCTAACAACAGAGTAAACTGAAGTTTGTGTAATTTTATGTCATTCATGAGGACATTATAAAACAAAACGTACCTAAATCAAATAAAAAGATGTAATCAAAAATGTGGAGTAAGGACTTCTGAATATTCTTCCCTCCGTAAAGTGAGAACAATGGCAGAAATTGTCAGAATGTTTTATAGAACTTTGGAAATTAACCAAAGGCTTGCTGGAATCTGTAAAAACAGCTGAATTGCAATTAAAAAAGTAATTATTCTGGAATTTTAACTTCCCCTATTCCCATGCCCTCCTGCTAAGATTTATGGTAACCTTAAAAACCAACAGCCCGTAATCATGGTGAAAATCAGCAACCTGGCAGCATTTGGAAGTGCACAGTGGGGCTTGAGCTCCTCCGAAGACCCATTCCAAGAGAATTATCATTATTTTACCTGTCAGATGTTTCTTGCTGACAAGGCTGTTTTTACTTAATGTGACTTGTAGCTCACCTAGTGAGAACAGCCTTTTTCCTGGGGCATCTGTCAAAAACAATTAGAGGCAATTGTTAAATATTTTGACTGCCTGAGATGGTGGTTAACAGTTGGAGCCAACAATAGGCTAACCAAAGAACTTTAAAAAAATCTGAAAATGAGATGTCTATAGTGGCTTTGAAAAGACCTGACATATTCCTGGGGATGTGGAAGGTCACATGCATGCTTAGGGCTGTTTAAATGCCCAGAGCTGTGTATATGCTAAGAAGAAACCTGAGAAGGACCTAAACACCTGTCTTAGTTTGTGTGGACTAGTATAATAAAATTACCATAAAACTGAATGGCTTATAAACAATAAACATTTATTTCTCACAGTTCTAAAAGCTGTAAAGTTCAAGATCATGGCACCTATAGATTCAATGTCTGATGAAGGCCACTTCCACATAGAAGGCATCATCTCATTGTGTCCTCACATAATGGAAGAGGCCAGGGATCTCTCTCAGAAGTTTTATAGAAACATTAATTCCATTCATGAGGGCCCTTTCTGCACAACCTAATCATTTCCCAAAGGCCCCAAGTGCTGATAATATCACTAGGTTAGGATTTCAATATGTAAATTTTAGAGGGGGCACAAATATTCAGGCCATAGCAGCTCTCATCTCTGGCTCACCTTGAGGCTCTGTGTATGCACAAAGCAAAGGCTAAGATAGAGTTGTAAATTCCTAGTGTTGAAGACAGCCTCAAATACACACATAGCCCTTCAGAAGGGATTGGAGGAGTTACTGTTTCCATACATTTAAGGAAATCTTTGTTCAATCATTCGCTGGCCACTAAGATAACTGAACAGAAACTTTAGTGATATGACACAAAATATACAATTTAAAGAATTAGTTCAGAAAGGTCAATAATAGTAAGAATAACAAACAGCAACATCAGCAAACTCTGGGGATGGGTTAATTTCCCAAGTTGTCACATTATATTATTTAAAGTGTCTGGGTTTCAACAAAAGTTATGAGATATACAAAGAAATATGAAAGTATGTCCCATACCTAGAACTGTCCCTGTGGAAGCCCAGATATTGAACTTATTAGACAAATACTTTAAATCAGTTATTTAAAAAATGCTCAGGGGCGCCTGGGTGGCGCAGTCGGTTAAGCGTCCGACTTCAGCCAGGTCACGATCTCGCGGTCCGGGAGTTCGAGCCCCGCGTCGGGCTCTGGGCTGATGGCTCAGAGCCTGGAGCCTGTTTCCGATTCTGTGTCTCCCTCTCTCTCTGCCCCTCCCCCGTTCATGCTCTGTCTCTCTCTGTCCCAAAAATAAATAAACGTTGAAAAAAAAAATTAAAAAAAAAAATGCTCAAATAGGGGTGCCTGGGTGGCTCCGTCGGTTAAGTGTCCAACTTTGGCTCAGGTCATGATCTTGCGGTTCGTGAGTTGGAGCCCCGCGTTGGGCTTTGTGCTGACAGCCCAGAGCCTGAAGTCTGCTTTGGACTTTGTGTCTCCCTCTTTCTCTGCCTCTTCCCTGCTTGTGCTGTGTCTCTCTCTGTCTCTCAAAAATGAATAAACATTATGGGCACCTGGGTGGCTCAGTTGGCTAAGCGCCTGATTCTCAGGTTTCAGTTCAGGTCATGACCTCATGATTTCGTAAGCTTGAGTCCCACATTGGGCTTTACACTGGCAGTGTGGATCCTAGTTGGGATTCTCTCTCTCTCTCTCTCTCTCTCTCTCTCTCTCTCTGCCCCACCCCTGCTCATGCTCTGTCGGTCTCTCTCTCAAAATAAGTAAGTAAACTTAAACAATTAAAAAAGTGAATAAACATTAAAAAAACTAAAACATTTAAAATGCTCAAATAGCTAAAGGAAAGAATGTCTAAAGAATTAAAGGAAAGTTTGAGAATGATGTGTCAACAAATAGAAAATACAAATAAAGAGATAGAAATTAATAAAAACACAAATAAACTATAGTTTAAAAGTACAATAACTGAGGGTGCCTGGGTGGTTTAGTCGGTTGAGTGTCTGACTTCGGCTCAGGTCATGATCTCACAGTTCGTGGGTTCAAGCCCACATCGGGTTCTGTGCTGACAGCTCAGAGTTGGAGCCTGCTTCAGATTCTGTGTCTCCCTCTCTCTCTGACCCTTCCCTGCTCTGTGTCTGTCTCTCTCAAAAATAAATAAACATTAAAAAAAATTAGAAGTACAATACCTGAAATAAAAGCTTTACTAGATAGAGAGGCTCAATTGGTAGATTTGAACAGGAAGAAAAAATAATCAGTACATTTGAAGGTAAATTAATTGAGATTATCCAGTTTTAGAAACGGAAAGACAAAAGAATAAAGTAAAACAGATTCTCAAAATCAATGGAACACTATTAAGCATAAGGCATATGCATAATGATATTTCCAGATGTAGAGAAGAGAGAGAGAAAGGTGAAGTAAGGATATTTGAAGAAATTATGACTAAAAACTTCTCAAATTTGATGAAAAATTTATTGACACATCCAAGAAGTTCAGTGAACACCAAATATGAAAACTCAAAGGTATTTATACCCAGACAAATTCTAACCAGATTGTCAATGGCCAAAGACAAAGGGAAAATATTGAGAGTAGCAAGAAACATCTCATGAGGTGCAAGGGGTTCCTTGTAAGATTAACAGCCAATTTCTTATCAGAAACAATGAAAGCCAGAGGGCAGTATGAGGATACATTCAAAGTGCTGGAAGAAAAAGATTGTTAACCAAAAGTGTTCTTCAAAACGATCTCTTGCAAAACCATCTCTAGCAAAACTGTCCTTCGAAAATGAAGGAGAAATTAAGACATGTATCAATAAGCAAAACTGAGAGCATTCATTACTATCAGACTTCCCCATAGGAAATCATAAAAGGATGGCTTCAATATCAAATGAAAAACCATTAGATAGTAATTCAAATCCAAATGATGAAATAAAGAGTACTAGTAATAGTAACTAAGTAAACTAAAAAACAAAAGAAAACAAAACAGTGTGAATGTATTTTTATTTAGAAGTTTCCTTTTATAATTAATTAATTTATTAAAAAAATTTTACTTGAGTATGGATGACACACAATGCTGCATTAGTTTCAAATGTGCAGCACAGTGATTCAAAGGCTCTGTATGTTACGCTATGCTCATCACACGTGTAGCTACCATCTGTCACTGCACTACTACAGTATCATAGAGTATATTCTCTATGCTGTGTATTTTATTTCCAAGATATTCATTTCATAACTGGGTGCCTATACCTCCCGCTCCCCTTCACCCATTTTGCCCATCCTCCATTCCCCTTTCCCCTGGCAACTATTAGTTTGTTCTCTGTCTTCTATGACTAATTTAAAATACAACTGCATAAAGCAAGAATTGTAAATCTGTTTATACTCACATACAACCTAGGGAGGTGTAATTTGTATGACAATAAAAGCAGAAAGTAGAGGGAAGAAAATGGAGCTGCATTGGAGCCAAATTTTTGTACAATACTGTAATTAAGTTGGTATTAATCTGAACTAGATTTTTTTCTTTAAGATATTAACTATAATTCCCAGGTCAACCACTAAGAAAATAACTAAAAATATATAGTTAGAGACACAACAAGGGGATTAACATTGCACTGTAGAAAATGCCTGTTTAACACAAGAGAATGTAGTACTGGAAAAATGGAGGAAAAAACAAAATATACTATATATAGAAATAAATAGCAAAATCACAGACATATATTCTAATTTATTAGTAATTAAAGTAAGCATAAACTGAAACAAAGATATTAGTTTAAATTTTTTTAATCTTTATTTATTTTTGAGAGAGAGACAGAGCACCTGTTGGGGAGGAGCAGAGAGAGAGGGAGACGCAGAATCCGAAGCAGGCTCCAGCTTCTGAGCTTTCAGCATAGAACCCGATGTGGGGCTTAAACCCATGAACTGTGAGAACATGACCTGAGCTGATTTCGAACACTTAACTGACTGAAGCACCCAGATACCTCAGCAAAGATATTAGTTTAATAGATTAAAAAATGATCCAACTCTGAGCTGTGTACAAGAGACACATTTTAGATTCAAAGACACAAATACATTAAAAATAAAAATATGGAAAAAGGCATACCTTGCAATCAGTAACCAAAAGGGAATGGGAACAGTTGTACTAATAGCAGACAGAATAGACTATAAGACAAAGATTTTCACTAGAGGAAAGGAAAGATATTTTGTAGTAATGAAAGTGTCAAGCCAAGAAGACAATAGAACTATAAACATATATGCTAATATCAGAGCCCCAAGCATGTGAAGCAAAACTGACAGAATTGAAAGGGCAAGTAGACCGTTCAACAATAACAGCTGAAGACTCCAAAACTTACTTTCAACATTTGATAAAACAGTTATAAGATCAGCAAAGAAACAGAAGACTTGAACAACACTTTACACCAGCTACATGTAACATTCTCTCTATACACATTCTTCTCAAGTGCTCATGGAACATTTTCCAGGATAGTTCATATCTCAGTAAATGTAAATGATATAAAGTATGTTCTCTGATCACATGGAATAAAATTAGAACTCAATAAAAAATGAAATTTGGGAAATTCACAAATATATGAAAATTAAACAACACATTCCTAAATAACCCATGTATCAAAGAAATTATAAGAGGAAATTAGGAAACACTTTGAGATAAATGACATTGTAAACACAACATACTGAAACTTAATGAAATGCAGATAAAATAGCGCTTACAGGGAAGTTTGTAGCTATGAATGCTTAAATTAAAAAGGAAGAAAGATGTCAGTTTAATAATTTAACCTTCCACCATAAAACATTGGAAAAAGTAAAATAATCAAGAAAAAAGAAGACTCAAATTAGTAAAATCAGTAATTGGAAAAGAGAATGTTACTAATGACCTTACAGAAGTAAAAAATGTAAGTAGACCTTACATAAAAAAAATATGATATACATATATATGAAGGAATACTAGAACAATAGTATGTCGACAATTAGATAACCTAAATGAGATGGACAAATTCCTTGAAAGACACCCAAACTAGTGAAAGTGATTCAAGAAGAAATTGAAAATCTCCACAAACAAACAAATAAATAATAAAAGAAATGAAAAAGAAAGGAAAAAAGACAGGAAAAAAACCTCCTGAAAATCTGGTGTTTTCATTGGCTTCTCTCTCTAAATGTGTTGTGTCTAATTTTTAAATAAATCATTTGTGTTAATTGAGCACTCTGGTTCATTAGGATGCAGCTAATTTGTGAGATATCTCCCTTTACTGCTGGCCTGTACCATATGGATGATGACTGAAAGAGTTGTCTGTTGTTTTCCTAACATTGGCATCCCGCTTTCTAGAAAAAAAAAAAAAAAACATGCCCATGTTTATGGTTGGGAAAAGAATACCATCCTCACACTGGGCTTTCATTTTAAGGAGCTATATCCAAAATGTCAATAAGCTCTTCTTTTCAGTTTTTATTGTTGGTTAGAGCTACGTGAAAACCAATAAAGCATGTCTTCTAGTAGCAATTCCTGGTAGCAGCAGGTACGATTTTTATAGTTACATAAACTGGATATATACTTTTGATTTAAAGAAATAGTTCATATTTTATATTTGGCTCCCTACAGCGCATTTGAAATTAATTAAAGAGCCTGTGAGACTTTATTTAGCACTACTGAGAATGCAAGAAGTTACTTTTCCTGAAAACAAAGGCCTCAAACATGGAATAGTAAATATGCTGTCTGAACTGGATTATGCTGTTAATAAATGATAGTTCTTAAGTAATATACCATTATTTTCAATGTGCTTCCAAAGATTCTATTATTATTTGTTACTTTCCTAGACTGAGTAGCAACAATGATTAGAGAAATGCACTTGAATATCAATTCAGAAAAGCAGATGATTATCCTCCAGGAGAAGTTGTGGGAGTTCTTTTAAGTTTTGTATTTCTATGGCCCTTTAGTGTGACCAGCTAACTGTAATTGCTTCTTTAGTGCTTGGCCAGAAAGCTGTTATATCAATCAATCAAAAACATAAATGGGTAAATTAATTAATATTTTTTTTTGTTGAAAACAATTTAAAAGAATTATAGCAAAGCAATTTTGATTTTCAACAGTCCTACTTACAATCTGCATTTAGCAAAACTCTTGACATCAGTTGGGGTTGCTAAGCAATAAATATCTCTGCTGTGACTCCAGAATCCCAGGGATCGTTCCATTATTTTGTCATTCAAGCATGTCACACAGCTTGATGTTGGCCTCCAATTCCTGCACAGTCAGAAATGTGGGCCTGCTGTTCCTGTGGTAGAAAGGGAATAAATGAAATGGTGGGACAGAGAGATGATTTAAAGACTGGAAACGTAAGGCTATGTAGTCCTCAGAATTTGGGGGATGCACTTTTGAAATAGAGGTAAGTCATCATGAGCTCAGTGGCTTGATCACTTTAAAAACACAGGTAATTTGCATACTCAACAGAAACCCATCACCTTTTTGGGGGTACTTATAATACCTTTGCTATTGTGTAAACACTTCTCAGATAAAATATGGTATGTTTTGTAAAAGGTTCTATAGCATTTTCTATTTATCAAAGAGTAGTCCTGATCATTTAATCATCAGATAGAATCGTGACTTCAACGAAGATAGGAAAGGCTGGTGAGAGTCCTGTGGTAATTTACAGGCTTTTGATAGTAGGCAGACTAGTTTAAGAAGACTCCAACTCTCAGGGGTCCATGGATAGCTCAGTCAGTTAAGTGTCCGACTTCAGCTTAGGTCATGATCTCAGGGTCTGTGAGTTCAAGCCCCACATCAGGCTCTGTGCTGACAGCCTGGAGCCTGCTTCAGATTCTGTGTCTCCCTCTCTCTCTGCCCTTCCCCCACTCTTTCTCTCTCTCTCTCTCAAAAATAAACATTAAAAAAATTAAGAAAAAAAAAGAAGACTCCAACTCTTAGAATGGTTTGTAATTACTTATCCACGGGCAACTGGTTTTTTCTTTTTTTAATTTTCATGTTAGTTCTTGGTAAGGTGGGAATACTTTCCTGACTCTATCTCATGATATGGGCACACTTATTTATTTCTACATTTTTGACATAGGAAAAGGAGAATGTTTCCTTTCATACTGATTTACTGAGGTGTTTGAAACTGGATGAGATTTCACCTGAGCTATGAGGATAAAGAATATTAAGACATGTAAATTCTTCTAAGCCATCAATCAAAATCTTGAGTGTCTTTTTAAAATTAGTACTGGGTTCTTTGGAAGAATTAACTTATATTACATAGCATAGATGGGTCTTGAAGAGATGAATTTAACCATATTAAATAGGACTGAGATGAAAAAAGATACAATTCCCCCAGCTCCTTGACTGTGGTTCTGAGGTTAGTTTTCTAATATATAAAATAGTGGGGTTGACGGACATAATCTTAAAGGTCATATTCAATTTAAAACCTTTCTCATCTTGAATATAGAAACTGTAGCAAATAATTTATTCAGTCAAATCAAAGATAAAAAAATCTGTTCCATGACTATTTGATTACCTCTATTTATAACATGTCTTAATTTGTTTCGAGATGGTGTGTCAACAAGTAATCTAAAGGCATTATAATTCATATATTCTTCAGTAGTTTGACAGTGTATAGATAGAGAAGTGAAGTGTATCCATAGAGTGAAATGACCAAGAAGTAAAGTGACCTTCTCAAGATCACATAGTCAGAAAGTGTAGTCAAGATTCAGATCTGTTTCTCTGATAACCAAGCCAGAGATTTTTTCACAGTATAACATTTTCCATTTTACAAGAAAATATATTCCGGTATACTTATTTTTCAGCTGATGTAACAGAGCCTCAGAGCTGTAAAATGACTTATTTACCCCAAGGATGCCTACAGAATGAAGACAAGGAACCACATTCCCTGACTTCCATTCTGATGCTCTTTCTATTTCAGCAAGATTCATAGCTAATCTTCGTTCTTACTCTGTGCATTCCATTTTGAAAGATAAATAATTAAAGGGAAGGAGAGGCAAAAGCATCAGGATTTAACAATATTTTTAAACTAAAACTTTGGACTGCTTTGTTAAATTATTCAACCTTGAGTTCTTTATGGTTAATGATTTTTACCACCCTTTTAACAGTAACACAAATGTCTCTTGGCTTGTCATTCCTGATTATAAGACAGGACCTCAGCCTTATCTTCCTTCTGTTACTTTATGATGCCCTGAAAGGGCTAAAAATTATGTATGCAAGTTGATTTTGTCAGTTATAATAACTGTAGATGCTATGCATTGAGCGCTTATTATGTGTGAGGCATTATGCTATGCTTTTTATAGGCTATTTTATTGTATCTTTGCAATAACCGCGTACCATAGGTGTTTTAGTGCCCTCATTTGACAGGTGAAGAATCTGAAGCACAATGGGGCTCAAGTTTTCAGAGCCACCAAGTGGCAAAGCCAACTTTTGAACTGAGGCAGTCTGACTCCAGAGCTAATGCTCTTACTGGTGAAACTCTGGAGCAAACATGCTCTTCCTCTATACTTTCATGTATTGCATATTCCAGTTTATGGCAAAAACAGTCACTTGAAATAGCCTTGACACTCCCTTTTAGGGGATGTGATAACAAATGCGTGTCAAGTTTCCAGTTTTCAGCCAACGGTGGGTTCTATTCCATGACTCCAGCTCATGCTGCATTTTGTGATATGAGCTCTAAAAATAGCTGAGCGTATGTATAGCTTCACAAAATGAACAGTTTCAGCATCTTCTTATTTTTTATTTCCTTATTCCTAGGAGCTCAAACCCAGTTCAAAAGGCCAAGAGGATCAGATGCTCTGTCCCCTTCCTCTTTCTTCTCTGTTGTTAGAGCCACTTCTCCACAAAACCCTTTTCCTTCTCCTTGCCAAACAAAAACTCTTATACTATTTTGTGTATGTGTGTGTGTGTAACCATGCACTCAGCTTCCATAGCTAAATCAGTCCCTTTTACAAAAATAATATTATATGTCAGAACACTTATCCAACTACCAATGAGCAATTATAATGAAATTATACCTACTTAATAATTTGCTTGTTGTTAAAAGACTGGAACACAAGATCTGGAACCATAAAACTCCTAGAAGAAAACAGGGAGTAAGCTTCTTGGCAATGGCCTTGGCAATGTTCTTTTGGAATTAACACCAAAAGAAAAGACAACAAAAGCAAAAATAAACAAGTGGGACTACATCAAGCTAACAAATTTCTGCACAGAAAAGGAGACCATCATCAAAATGAAAGGCAACCTACTGAATGGGAGAAAAATATTTGCAATTCATATATCTGCTAAGGGGTTAACATTAAAAATATATAAGAACATCTCAATAGCAAAAAAACAAACAGTTTGATTAAAAATTGGTCAAAGGATATGAATAGACATTTTTCCAAGGAAGACATCTGAATGGCCAACAGGTACAAGACAAGATGCTCAACATCACTAATTATCAGGAAAATGCAAATCAAAACCTCAATGAGATGTCACCTCAAATCTGTTAGGATGTCTATTATCAAAAAGACAAGAGATAACAAATGCTGACTGGGATGTGGAGAAAAGGGAACCCTTGTACACTGCTTTTGGGAATGCAAGCTGGTGCAGCCACTATGGAAAACAGTATGAAGCTTTCTCAAAAATTAAAGATAGAACTACCTTATGTCCAGTAGTCCCACTTTTGGATGTATATCCAAAGGGAATGAAACCATTACTTGAAGAGATATCTGTACTCCCATGTTCACTGCATTTTTATGCATAATAGCCAAGATTTGGAACCAACTTGTGTCCATCAGTGGATGATGAATAAAGAAAATGGTATATATATAAATGAGATGCTATTGAGCCTTAAACAAGAAGGAAATCCTGCCATTTGTGACATTTGCCTTCCATGAAATTGGAAAGCCTTATGCTAAGAAAAATAAAACAGAGAAAGACAAATACTGCATGGTATCACTTATACGTATAATAAAAAATGATGAAGCCAAACTCATAAACATAGAGTGGTTGCCAGGGCTGAGAGGTAGGGGGGATAAGAAGACGCTGATAAAAAAAGGCACACACTTTTAGTTATAAAATGAATAAGGTCCTCAGACCTAATGCATAACATGGTGACTATCATTGATAACACTGTATTGTATAATTGAAATTTGCTAAGAGAGTAGAACTTAAGTGTTCTCATAAAAAAAAGTTAATATGTGAGGTTATGTATGCATTAATTAACTTAATGGAGGGAATCCTTTTACGATATATATATATATATATATATATATATATATATCAAATGATCACATTAATCACTAACTATCTTAGAATTTTGGTTGTCAATTATATCTCAATAAAGCTGAAAAAATAATATAATATCTTGCTTTTCACAACTTGAGAAAAAAATAAAATAAAAAACTAGTAAGTTCATACTATCAAAGGTATCAAATAAGGAAAATTGTTTTTAAATTAGATTGATCAGTGCTGGCAAGGAAGGACATAGTGCAATGAACACTCTCATCCACTGCTACAAATCAGTCTGACATTGAGCTGAAAAACTATTAGAAGAATTTATGTCCCATACAGAAGAAAACTGCTCAAAAATGTTCATCTTCACATTATTTATGGAAGCTGAAACTCGGGAACAAATTCTATTCCAGTAAAGGGGAATGATTATGCTAATCATGTTATATTCATTTGAGGAAAGGTATGAATCCATTACAAACAGTGTTTATGAAAGTTTTTAATAACATGGGAAAAATGCTTAGGTCAGCATGTGTATTCTACAGTACACTAATGATTTGATAGAGAAATTAGTGTTATGGAAAAAGTTTTCTGTTATGAAATAATTTTGAGAAACTCAGGATTAATCTTACACACACACAAAAGCTTCCTTTCCTTTTCTGGAGGATTTCTCAAAATTCTTTACATGCCATGCAAGTTATTTTTTATCAAAAATTACTAGTGTAAATATCAATGAATTTACATTCTGAAAGGAAATAAGATCACAAAAAAGAACATCTAAAGTCATAATAATTGTCATTTAGGCAACTTTTTAGAGTTTACAAAGTACTTTCTCACAAATAACTTTACTTTTATAATAAACTGTTCAAGAATAAGAATTGTTGAGTTAGACTATCTGGATTTAAATCTGCCCGGGCACTTTTCTGTGTACCTCCACACTTTACTTTGTCTTTATAAAACTAAACTTCCTAATCTGTAAGTTGAGAATACTAGTAATTCATATCTTACTTTTTGCTGTGTTTTAATAATTAAATGAAGACTAAAGCTCTTAGTGGGGAGTAAATAATCCATAAGTGGTAGCAGTTATTATTATTATCTTCAATTACCAGTCAAAGGTAGAGAATAAACAATTCTAAAGGACTTGAAATAAACAGAACTAAGAGTCACACTTAAACCTCCTGATTTTCAAACTCATCCCATTTCCACTGTGCACCAGCCCTTAGAGACTTCTAGAGTTAAGTGATCTAGTGATAGAAAACCAAGTATCAGTAGAGCATTGAGAATGGCACTGATTATTATCCACAATTTTTTGCTTCTTTCACATGTCCCTTTCTCTCCACCTGTTGACTAACGTCTAAATAAATTCTTGGAGTGCTAGCTGTCTGTTCAGCTTTGTCTTCAGTTCATGTTTTGTTGACAGTAATTACCAGAATATGGGTTTTCAAGCCTGTGAATTAGCCAAACCCTAGGACTTTGTTCTCTCCTGAAGAGTGGTTTTTCAAAAGATATAATAAAGCTTTCTTAAAATGTTTGGTTTTAAAAAAGATAGTTGGGTTCTAATATCTACTTCTGCATTCAATCTGTTACATTATCACATTATTACATGTCATTAAGCTTCTGAGAGACTCCAGAGTATACCTGTGAGAGAATAAGAATGAAAAAGGCAAATGGCTCAGTATTATAAATTATGAGAATAGTTTTATTTTAAGGATCCCTAGTCCAAACTTCGATAACCACTGATTTAAATATTTGTAGATATGGTATAGGACACAAAAAGTTTTTGAAAAAGTCATACGTTTGTTTTGTCCAGTTCTGGTGAAATATAACTTCTTTAAAAATTTCAGTTTTAGGGGCGCCTGGGTGGCGCAGTCGGTTAAGCGTCCGACTTCAGCCAGGTCACGATCTCGCGGTCTGTGAGTTCGAGCCCCGCGTCAGGCTCTGGGCTGATGGCTCAGAGCCTGGAGCCTGTTTCCGATTCTGTGTCTCCCTCTCTCTCTGCCCCTCCACCGTTCATGCTCTGTCTCTCTCTGTCCCAAAAATAAATAAAAACGTTGAAAAAAAATTAAAAAAAAATTTTCAGTTTTAATCTCTAAGTATCTACCAGCCACTATTTTAGAAACCATATGTAAAATATGCATTATACATGTTATCTGCTTTTGAGTGGTTTATCATTTTAATAGAAGGAAATCATACTTACAAGTATCTCAAAAATGTGAAAGAACATATTAAATGGCAAAATATGGTCAACAAAATGCCAGAAAATGTGCAAAGCAAAGAAAAATAAAATGCATTTGGGGAGTCTAAAGAGGCTTCCTGTTCTCTAGAAATAAGTAGAATTCTGATACTAGGTGTTGTTTTTTTTAATGTTTTATTTATTTATGCCCCAGGCGACGGGCAGAGAGGGGAGCAGAGGATCCAAAGCAAGCTCCATGCTGACAGCAGAGCCCAATGTGGGGCTTGAACCCACAAGCTGTATCATGACCTGAGCTGATGTCTATGCTTACCTGACTGAGCCATCCAGGTCCCCCAGGTATTAGTTTTTGAGAGTATATTTTGTGCCAGTCACTATTCTAGGAGCTTTGCATATACAAATTCATTTTGTCTTAAAAATAACTCTGTGAGTCAGACATTATTGTCTCCTGTTAGAGAGGAGGAAACTTAGGCCCAGAAAGATTAGGTAACTTGTCAAAGGCCACACAGGTAGTAGTATATGGAGCTAGGATAAACTTCATAATGTGGCATGGGTGTCTATGTCTTTAATGAATGGTCACTGTTTCTTCAATAGGGAGTTTTAAAAATGTGCATGTGTATTTGAATGAAGTCAGTTACAAGAAGTTGGGGAATATACTTCTATTTGACTGGGTTATCAATAATTCAAAGTTAAGTGGTGGGATGTAAGTTTTAAAAAGTCATTTCAGATCATACTATAGGGATTGTTGACCAACAGAGTAAAGTGTGTATGTAATTTGGTGAGCAGTGGAAAGATACTGAAGAAATTTGGGAAAATTACTGAAATGATTAACAGTAGGACTTAGAAATATTAATCTGGCAGCATAGTATAAAATAGGTTGGAAGGACAAAGAACTGGGCAAGTGGACGTTATTGCTATTGAGGTTGTATGAGAATGAGCCAAAGAAGTCTAGAATTTGGGTGGTGGCAGTGAGAACAGAAAAAGTTACAGTGGAAGTGGAATGAACAGGGTCCCTGAACCTGATTAGATGTGTAACATTTTTGTGTGTTGAAAAGGTGAATTGAATTCAGGGTGAGGTGGTAATGGAAGAAGTCAAAGATAATATTCTATATATGTTCTCTGAGTCTTGGCCCTCTAAGCCCTACTTGAGCATGTCTAATCACCTTCTATAGGATTAGCATTGTCCTAGGCTTTATTTTGTTATTTTGTGATTTTATTTTTAAAAGTATTTATTAATCACTCCTTATGTGTAAGGCAACATACCTAATGCTCTGAGAGAAATAAAGGCAAATGAAATGTGCTCTGACTCTTCAAGCAATTTTATGTGTAGGAATTTACTTGAGTGGCACTTCATGGAGGCAGAGATTTTGTCTGTTTTCTTAACTGCTATAGATCTTGCTTTTATATTAGTGTTTAGCACATAGCAAGAGCTCACCAAATATGTGAATAAACAGATTAATGAGGACACTACACTCAAAGTGAATCAGTGAAAGAAGGAGAAAGTCAGGGATGTGATGACTGGGAAATGAATGAGGAAACAGCCAGCTCTTGATTTGACATTGGATCATTGGATATCATAGGATAGAGAGACAATTGTAAAAACATTTCCCTGTATTGTGTCTGATTACAAAGCATCCAATCTGGGTCTGAAAGCAGGAGACAAGCAGAAAGAAGGAATACTTTTAATGCTAATTTTCAAGAGCTTGACAAATTGATTTAAAAGAATTCAAGGATTCCTTCAATCACTTATTTAAACACAAATGTATTGATATTCTACATAGTAGAAACTGTGCCCTCTGGTGAGAATATAAAGGATAAAGTAGGACAGAAATTTCTTGTCCTTATGGAATTTATATTCCAGTGAAACAAAATTAAATAAAGAGAGACAAAACCATGTTGTTACACATAGAAGAAAAGTAATAAACAGGGTGTTATGATGGAGAGTAGACTGGGGGTTCCTTAAATAAGGATTGTTGGGAAAGTCTCCCTGAGGAGTGGGCTTTTGGGTGAGATCTGATGGATGTGTAGGAGCTAGAAAATGGGATCAAAGAAAGAATGTTCCAGATGAATGGAAGAGCATAGGCCATAATAGATAACAGCTTGATCTCTTTTGGGGTTAGGGGTCAACCTGTGTGACTGGAGCATGGAGAACCAGGGAATGGCATCAGATGCAGTTAGGGAGATAGGCAGAGCCAGATCATACGGTATCGTATGGGCCAGGAAAATAATTTTTAAATTATTATTATTATTATTATATTATCTCATTATTTTAGATAGAGAGAGACTGGGGGAGAGACAAAGCGGGGGGGGAGAAGAGAGAGAGAGAGAATGAATTTCAAGCAATCGTGCTCGATCCCATGACCCTGGGATCACAACTTGAGCTGAAATCAAGAGTTGTAGCCACCTAGGCACCCCAAGGATTTTTAAAACTGAAAAAGACCCCAGCTGTCACCTAGTTCAAGTTACATCCAAAGAGGATAAGATTCAATACTGCCACTGATAAATCTCAATGTGGATCTTGACAATACAAAGAGAAAAGTCAGGATGATACTGTAATCTATTTGAAAAAAAAAATGAGCTTCCTAATGGATAGAAAAGTCTTCATGTTATTGGCAATTAAAAAATTCACAGTTCTATCAAGTCAGTTAATTGGTGGAGTTACAGGAGCAAATGATGAAAGGTATTGGTAAAAGCCAGGGTCTTAGTTGTACAGTGCCCCATGAACCATGAATTATAATTTCATCAGAATGTAATGAAGTTCACTTGACTGAGATTGTCATTGTCATTGTCTACAGTAGCTGAGAGTGAGAGCAGATTTCTACTCCAGTGGAAATAATGCCTTTATCATTCTCAAGGAATTTATTTGTTTTTTTTCCTCAAATAAATTATATCAATTTCAAAGAACAATTTACTGAGATGCTTTAAAACAGTGATCTAGATAAGCCTGTGTATTATGAATTACAGAAAGTTCTAAATGTTAAAACAATTTTATTTTCAGAGTTACAGTAAGGTAGGCTTTAAATGATCAATTTACAGATATAAATAAAGACATTAATTAGTAATTAAATTTCTAGTGCTGCAGTGACATTTTATTTCACCATGTAAAAGTTTCCTTCTGTGTTCAGGCCAAGAAATGAGATAACAATTGTCCAACTAAATTGATCTAAAGGAACAATTAAGAAAAGAACAAGCAAAGCAATCTTAGAGGGCAATTTTGGTTCTCAAAAACTATCTGAATTCTTAAAAGCGCATCTAATCCAACTCCAAATGCAGTCATGTACTAAAGGAAGAATCCTGAAAGATGGGGTGGGGAGACAAGGAAATACATATGAACAGTAACTTACAAATATATTTGACATTAATCCACAGAAAGAATTTTGTTTTACATTATGGTCCATATGTATACAAAGTTTATGTATAATACATATCATACATATGTACATGTATATATATACATGTATATATATACATATAATATATATCGTATATATGTACAATATAGAAAAGTGTGTATATGCTAACAAGTGTGGTGCACTCTAATATTTTCCTTTCTGCTCTGTGTATACCTCTTTCCTTCCTTTTCATTAAAACCTTCCTTTCATTAAAAGCTTATTTTGATCAATTATATTGATCTCATGCCCCAACTAACAAGCTGTTAATCCAGAACTTGAAAAATACTTCATGAAAGAATCATCTAGGACTTGAGTATACTATAGAGTTCCAGAGAAGATGAAAGGTTGAACAAAGGATGGAAAAGATAAGATGATGGGTCTATGTAATAAAATAGATTTTGTACATATTTCCCTAGGACATCAGGATGAATTTATAGAATGCTCTTTGTCCCAGGGTTTGAGAGCCCACAGGTAAGGAAACAACTATCCAGGCAATATCAGATGCTAGATTAGTTGCTTTCCAGGGAAACTTTAGCTAAGGCAGAGATGAGTGAAGAAAAAAAGTTGAAAGTCTTGTTTAAAGAGAACAGTAATGAATGTTTGATTAGGGAAGAACTGAAAGAATTCTTGGTGTCTTCTAAGATCTTGTGTCTGAGGTGGCATCCTAGGAAACAGGGTATAGCCAGCAGGAGGTGAATTTATTCTAAGGAAAGGCAATAGAGCATTGACCCATAGCTGTGGACAATATGATTGGGTTTCCTAACTGTGGTGTTCTACGACTTTTTAATGTCTAAACTTAATCTACCTAAAGTTTGGTATATTGTTATAAAGTAACTTCTGCTAATTAAGCCACTTTATGGAATTTTGTCACAAGACTGCTTGTTGAGTGAAATGCTGGAAAAGCAGATTACTTTCCATCTGACAGTATTTCACCAAAATAGTTAAAATGAATGATCAGAGATGTTTATAAAAATTTGCTTAATTTTTGTGCTGCATTGGGCTCATTTGGGATATTTTTGTAGTAAGTTGACTTTCTAGAAGTCCCATCGCTGCATCCCTTACCAGCACCAAGGTGATCTCGGAGATGTGGGTGCCATGTGCATTCTGCCAGGAGAAGGATAATCAGGTGACATGGCTGTTAGAGGCCTGATGTGGTGGAAAGAACATAAATTCCCTTGAGGCTTGTTTGATCTTGAGGATACCCTTGGACTATGAGGGAACAAATATTGAGAGGATGCCACTAACCACATTGGCATCTCTACAGTTTAGGAGGACAGGTAGTGCAGGTGTTTCCTGAGCTAGAGTTACCTTTAAGATTCTGGGGCGCCTGGGTGGCGCAGTCGGTTAAGCGTCCGACTTCAGGTCACGATCTCGCGGTCCGTGAGTTCGAGCCCGGCGTCCGGCTCTGGGCTGATGGCTCGGAGCCTGAAGCCTGTTTCCGATTCTGTGTCTCCCTCTCTCTCTGCCCCTCCCCTGTTCATGTTCTGTCTCTCTCTGTCCCAAAAATAAAAAAATAAAAAATAAAAAAAAAAAAAGATTCCCTGAAGCAGGGTTCTGCAATTTTTTTCTGAAAAAAGCCAGATAGTATTTTTGCTTTGTGGCCTATGTGGCTTCTGTCTTAACTTCTCAATTCTGCTGTTGAAGGAGGCAATTGGTAAACAAATAGGTGCATCTGCGTTTCCCCAAATTTTTATTTACCAAAATAGGTAGGGAATTGGTTTGTGGGCTTTTTGTTGACTCTTGCCTTGAAGGGATATCTGAGTGTAGGTGGAGCTAAAGTATTTTCAGAGAAATCTGTTTTCTTTTTATTGGTGGGAGGACTCTTATGTATTAAGATACCCCTCTTAGTCCCCCAACGGGGTAAAAGTTGTAGAGGGGAGAAGGAAGAGCATTTATAGGAGAGTTCCCCTCATGAGAAGATCCACATTTTTAATAGATTGGACACTGCATACAGCTGGGTCAAAGCAATAATGCCTGGAAATCCTCTTTTATGTTGCTTGAGAGAATATCTTGGTATTCATCACCTTGTTTCCCTCTCTGGCATGATTCCATTTCTCCTCTAGGCCAAAGAGTTACTTCCCATAGCCATTAGGTCCCCTAGTGGATTCTCTGCCTTTCAGTCTTACAGAACCCTCTATAATTTATTGTGCCTTAACAATTTAAATACTCAGGGAAGAAAACGGAAGCCTACATAAGTGAAGCAAAGCTGAAGGAATAAAGTTAAGTGGACACAGCCCAAACCGGCCCCTGGCTCCCATGCCAGCCCTCTTTCCATGATACCACACACTTTTCCTCCCAAATCTTCATTAAGTTTTTTTTTAAGTTTATTTATTTTTGAGAGGGAGAGAGTTAAAGCAGGGGAGGGGCAGAGAGAGAGAGAGAGTGGGGGGAGGGAGAGAGAAACCCAAGCAAGCTCCACACTGTCGGCATAGAACCCAACGCGGGGCTTGAACTCAGGAATGGTGAGGTCATGATCTGAGCCAAAGTCAGACGCTTAACGGACTGAACCACCTAGGTGCCTCTTTATTAGGTTTTCTATGACAAATCAAATACCCATAAATGTGCTACAACCCAATATGCAAAGATATGCAGCTTGATTTTACTCTTAGCTTTAAATGTGCAATATAGTTCCTTCAGAGTCACAGCAGAGAAAATACATTCTTCCAAAGCTAGTCTCCCCCTTTTTTCAAATGTCCAGGGAATCCAGTTCCCCAGAAAAATCCCTGGGTTTTCACTTCTGTCATAGCTCAAATTCTAACAGCTCAGTAACAGCCTTTTCTCTATGCTGATATTCAGAGAGAAGAAATAAAGCTTGGGGATATTATAGAAAAGACCCCCAGGGATAGATGTGATGGTATTGTATATAATTTCTAGGTTTTTTTTGAACATTTCAGTTGGATGTCTTCACTGGGGAAAATACACAGGTACAATAGACTTTGAAGCATGTATCATATGAGACAAGTTTAATACAGTGGCTAAAAGGGTAGGCTCTGGAGCCATACTGCTTAGCTTAGTAGTCGAGTGCCTCTGTTTCCTCATCTGTAAAATGAGGATATTATTATCCTCATTATAATCTTAATTAATCTTAAGTTAATTATAATCTTATTGGGTTGTTTTGAGAATTGTATGCAGAATCCTTGGAACAGTGTCTAGCACATCATATACATTCAATAGGTACAAAAAAATAGAGAATAGAATATGTGCAAATGAAGGAAAAGAATGAGGGATAGAAAGTACATATTCTCATTTAAGACTACACTATTTCTCTCTGTGGATTGATTAAAATTAAATAATTCACAACTATCATTTATCTCCTCTTTGTCTTGATTTTCCCTCTTCCACTAGAGTAGGAACAGTAACCCTTGTTTTTAATGACCTTCATATCATTCAATGGAGGCAGAGGCTGATGCACTGTTTTGGAAGCTTCAGCATTTGAATTGCGCTTCTATGATAAAGGAGAAAATGGCTTTGTGGTTTTAACCAATTCCTCTTTGTGAGTCCCAGTTTTGTCAAGTGCAAACTGAGTTTTATAATGAACACCTTGAAGAACTGTTGGATAATTACAGTGCCAAACATAGCAATAAGTTCTATTCATTATGAGACAGAGAAACTGAAGGACTCCATGAAAATCTGCTTTTTGCTCCATTTCCTGCTTCTATTCTTGCTGGGACCTGCCCCTTCACTTTACACATGCCTCATAGTGCAAATAGTGCATGTCCCCCTTGTAAAGGACAAGGAGTTAATGGTTTCTTTAGAGTCTTCTAGCACAACAGATAACATCTAAGGAAGGCCCAGGCCAGGATGACTGGACGAAGCTACTATATGCATATTCCAGACCACCAGCACCAAACATCGTGACGTTAAGACCCCCTGGATCCAAGGAATAATTGACTTATAAAGAACACCGAGGCTCTTGTCCTTGTTTTAACAAAGTCCTGGATGCCTGAGAGGACACGTACACCAAACCACAATCCTCAATAAAATCCCCAAATCCCAAAGACAAGACTCTTCTTTTCCAGGTCTCCCAGATGCTGTCTATATCTGCTCTTATCTTTAATAAATTGCTCTTACTTCCAGCTGGCTTGTGTTTGATTTCCATCCTGCTTGTAGCTAAGGACCCTCTCAGCCAGTGCTATGGGACTGACCCCCTCTGGGTCCTCAGACCCAGCTTACCTGCATCAATTGCTCAGTATATTGGGAATATTACTATATTATTATTCTCTGGTAATCCCTGCTTTTCATGTAGAGTTTAAAGAAAGGAACTGTGGATTATGAGATTGTGAGAAGAAACCTGAATTTTGGATCCTCAACTGCCAAGAACTCTGAGACCCCAGGCAATTCATTCCCCTTTTCCACACATTTCTTTTCTCTTTGAAGAGATGAGGGGGTAGTTTTAACCATATGACTTTGAGTGCCCTATAGTGAAGCCAGATGTAGCTCCAGAGTAAGAGACTGGACTTCTACAGTTTTGTTAATCAGTTTCCTGGGGAGAACAGAGCACACCACACAAGGCCATTCAGGGGAAGCATTCAGGGCGGGTCAGGAGGCACTGTCTGTGGTGGAGGAAACTGGGGGTAAGCACTTTTATTGTGCTTTCTCTGGAAAGAATAGAGTGAGGAGGGGGAAGCAGGTTTAGGATTGGCTAATATGAATAATATCAATGGGCTCTGGGGCAAAAGGGTTGTCTTGTACCTGCTCCTGGGGCAGTTAGGGTGAGTGCATAGTGGCTCCGTGTGTGAGAAACCCATAAGGAACATGGTTGGGTGTGGAATAAACAGTTGCCCAGTGGACCGCCTTGGTGGCTCAGTCGGTTGAGCTTCTGACTTCAGTTCAGGTCATGATCTCATGGTCTGTGAGTTCGAACCCTCATCGGCCCTGTGCTGACAGCTCAGAGCCTGGAGCCTGCTTTGGATTCCGTGTCTCGCTCTCTCTCTCTCTCTGCCCCTCCCCTGCTTGTGTTCTGTCTTTCTCTGTCTCTCAAAAGTAAATAAACATTAAAAAAAAAATAGTTGCCCAAGAAGGGGAACTGACTGCCCTCCATCCAGGGCCCCAAAACATCACAAAACATTTGTGTTACAGAAATTAAATTTGTTAACTATATTACATAAATTTGTTAACTGTATTACAATAATAATGTAACAATACATTTGATAACTGTATTATCAAAATTAAATTTGGTAAACTTAATATCCTTCCCAAGCTTAATCTCTGATTTCGGTGGTGATGAGTTCTTTGCTTGGTAATTCTTGGGCCAGAATACATATGCCACATATCTATAAGCAGAGATTCCATGGTCTTCCCTTGGATGAATCAGCCAGGTATACCAGGTATATTTTCACTTCCAGCCTTGTTGACAGGAGGGATCGAGGATGCTTTCCTCCGAGAGGACATCTAGTCAGAAGGGTCTTGCCTGTAGACAATAGTTATTTTCCAGTTTACAATGAGGTCAAGTTTCTCATTTTGTTTTGTGCCTTATGGATCTGTTTTCCAGGTGGACTTTCTATTGACTTGCTAAGTAAGAATAGAAGCTGGCCTCAAATACTCAGAGGAATTTATACACTGATTACAAACTAATTGATATGTCAACTCATTCCTGAAACTGCGGTTGCCTTTAGGGTGGAAGGTAGCGAGTAGTACACAGTGCACAGCATCACAAAATAGCATCCTAGCTCACCAAATAAAGACTACCTGATCCAATTCAAAGGTCGACAGAATGCAATTAATGGCAAATTGAATTCAGCCTGAGGTGAAATAGTACAGTTTAAAAAAGAGCAGTGGCTCAGATACTTGGCCAATTTACATTGAGTCTTGGTATTTTACTAACATATCTGCAATTTACTAATCTAAAGACTTTGAACTATGTAAACATGATATGTTAGTTTTCTAAGATGCTAAAATAATCTCATCATTAAATAGGAAAGTAATACTAGAACAAAAGCAGAGCTCTCTTGGAAGTTTCTAATTGCAATAAATATGGGCTCTAAACTACAAATTGCCTTTATACTAGGGACCATGTCACACATCAGTCACTTGCTTTATTTTTTCTATAGTATATCTTTCTTTTTGGCTTACCAATAAACCTTTCTTACAATTTGACTTTTTGGAGATATCTTTGGTATGTAAAAATTATGTATTTTTAAGGTGTACAACATGATGTTTTGATATATGTATACATCGTGAACAAATCACTACATTCATAACATATTAAATAAAGAACATATCCATTATCTCTACATAGTTAACCAATGTGTGTGTGTGTGTGTGTGTGTGTGTGTATGTGTGTGTGTAGAGATTTAAAAAAAATTTTTTTAACATTTATTCATTTTTGAAAGGCAGAGAGAGACAGAGCGCGAATGGGGGAGGGGCAGAGAGAGAGGGAGACACAGAAACAGAAGCAGGCTCCAGTCTCTGAGCTATCAGCACAGAGCCCGACGCGGGGCTCGAACTCATGGACCACGAGATCATGACCTGAGCCGAAGTCGGCCATTTAACCGACTGAGCCACCCAGGCACCCCGTAGAGATTTAATTTAAGATTATCCTCTTTCCAAATTTCAAGTATGCAATAACATATTGTTAACTATCCTCACCAGGTTGTACATTAAATATCTATAAATTATTCATCTTGCATAACTGGAATTTTGTAAATTTTGACCAATATTATTCCATTTAAAAAAAAATCCCAGACCCTGGCAATAACCATTTTACTCTATACTTTGAAGAGTTTGGCTATTTTAGATTTAGATTCCATTAACAAATTCCACTGATAAATCCACTAGCTGTCTCTGCAGAAGCCTGGAATCCAGGTAAACTGATACAGTTCCAGCCTATAAACAAGCAACATAATGAGCCCAGTACCCTATCCAGTTTGTACCAGCTCTTGGAGCATGCCCATGGCCCCATATCCTTGACCTAAGGATAACATCCTGACTTTAGGGGCTGAATTTTGCCTCATTCAGATGTTAAGTCTCCACCCCAAAGTGAACATGGGATGTATGTTATATATATGTTTGCTCAGTGTGCATGTTCCACATTTCCTCATTAATAGTCATAAGTTTCCCTGCCCTTTTGGTCAATGTGTATGTAATCTCAACCACTATGATAAAAAAAATGTTCTCTCCCCTTTTAGGGAGGCAGATTTAAGGCTTGTCCTCTAGTCTCCTTCTTTGGCTGCCTCTTACATAAACCCTTTCCTTGCTGCAAACCTGATGTCTCAGTGATTAGCTTCACTAAGCATCAGCAGACAGACTTGGGTTTAGTTCTAAATACAAATTTCTTGAGTAATAAGATATGGGAAAATAATTTGGTTCTCCTCCCACTTTCCAGCTACTCCTCTCCCACTTCAACCAGACACCTCCCATTCTGACTTGTTTCAGAAGATGCTCTGGTTTCTTTGTTGCTATATGGATGTCCCAGGGAAAGAGAAACGTAATCGTGTATTTAATGAACCAGTAATCAATTTGAAGTAAAGAAAAAAAATCCTCCTTTTGTCTATTAATGTAATAAACTAATAAAACAATCCAACAAAGACTTAGGTAATACCAGCCACTCAGTTAGGTAAATGTGTATAAGTGTATAATTCACTGAATCAACTGGGTGTTTGGCATCTTGAAGAAACAGTAATGCAACAGCAAGAAAATTCAATTGTTTAACTTATAAATATGACTATGCCTGTTTTATTTTTATTAATATATGCCTCAAATGAATGTGGTTGTTTAGAAATGGCATATAAAGTTCAGACAGAGTTAAAGCACATGGATGGCATACTATGCTTATAAAAGTATGAATCATTACAAAAGAATAAACAATTGCAACTTTTTCTTATGAGAAGATAGATAGGAGGAATAGTTCTGCACAATCAAATTAACATGTTTTACAAGTATATGGCACAAGCAATTTTCACTTTCTTTGATATACTATGTCCCTCAACTCTACACACGCAAACACACACACACACACACACACACACACACGCACACACACGCACACACACACACACGTGGCGGGGGGTGGGGAGAGAGAGAGAGAGAACAGAATATGTCTTGTGATTTTAAAAATGATAGACGTGAGAAAAAGTTTTGACTTTTTTTCCTTTTAGCAGTTATGGTTAATAAATATCTGAAAATAAAATAATAGATTTTACAGGAATTCTAAATCAATGGTGCTATGCTAAGTTTTGTGCCTCTTTAAGAGATGACATTTAAGCTATGTATTGATATTAATGGTCTCTGATGTGCCATCTATAAAAAATCACATATTTAATAGCATCTGGACCGTTCTATAGCTCTATCCATTACATTACCATAGAAACCATCTTAAAGAAATGGTATTCAAAAGATGCTTATGACCTCTGGGGAGATTCATGTCTATGTATCAGAATCCCAGTGGGGAATTTGCAATACCCTGGGGTTTTGAGATAGGTAAGATTTTTCTGGGACTCCCTACAATCTTATTGTTGTACATTTCATTACCTTCGTAAAGATAAATTTTCAATGGGCCAAGGGAATCTAACATATTTCAACACGCTCTGTGCCTTTATCATATCTGTATATTTTGTTAAACAACATATTGGATTCCAGAAACTATCTATTAAAGAGATAGCAAAGGTGTTTCCTAGGGAGAAGATAAAATTTGGACATTGAGAACAGTGAAATAAGAAAAATATATATATTAAAGGTAGACGGTTAATTACTTGTTTTGCTGAAGAACCAGCACCTAGGTCATAAAAATGTTGCATGGGATATTACAGTGTTTGATATGGAACTCAGTGAAGATTGGCTACCTGAGAAAAAAATCAAATTCATATGAAGTGTCTATTTCAGTGAGGACAAACTGCTACCTCGTTTATGAAAAAAAAGTGTCTGGTGTAATTAATTTTCCATTACCTGGTTGACTGATCCCTTTAGGGTTTTGTTACTTAACAGAAAATCAGGGTCAGACACAGCCACTGGCAAATTGAATATTCAACCCTGCCAGTAGCCAGGTGAGTCTTGGAGAGGGGAAATCCATGTTGTTGAGATGATGCATAACATCTGTTCCTACCAAGATGTACTCCCTGCTAATAAGCTTAATGAACAATCATTGAGTTGGCTACACAATGAGTCAGTTAACATCCACAGGGCAAATCATCATATCCACCTGATTATGAGAGCTTTATTTGCAGTGGAGACATTTTTAGTAAATACCCATACTGGCTAAAAATATTCTGACATTTAAGACCCATTATATTTATATAACCTGTCCTCCAGCATCCCTGTCTCCACTCCTCTAATCTTGTTCCTTCTAGATTCTTGATCATTCACCAGACTAGTGGTCGTTTCCAGGAATTGATGAATCACAAAGAACAACTGTTGGAATTTCTGCTGTATTTCCTATCTCCAATGTCCTTCGGGGTCACATGAATGGGATTGTTTCTCCACAGGAATCTTTTCCCCTCATGTGTCAATGTGTACTGCTGAACAATCTATAAAATAGGCTCAGATATTTTATTCAGAGACATCTAGTTGCAGGGAATTTCAAGAGATTGTGCCAAGAGTTGAGGTAGGTATGGCAGTGGAAGTGTAGACACAGCACTTGTAGGAGAAACTTGCTTTTGGAACTCAGTTTGTGCACCTACCCATGCTCAGTCTCCCATACATGAAATACACTTAGTATGCTGCTGTTGACACCATTTATGACTTGATCAGATAATAGCCAATTCATAAAAGGCTGCTCAGATTTATGCTTGCCTTTATTCCTAGGGTTAGGCATTCAATTTTTATTGGAGTTCAGAAGCAAGGCAAAGCTGCCTCTCAAGAGGAAACTATTTACTTCCAAACTTTAGAGACATCTGCTATAAATCTCCTACTGAGGTTTGTAAGAATCATTAATTTCAGCTTCGCAATCTGCCATAGATATTTCAAGAACATTGCATCTGTGGTTTAGTCATACTAGTCACACCAGAGAATCTTCTAGTGTTTAGGACCCAGTCAAAACTGGCAGCCTTTGGGTCATTCAGTAAATGGGTCATAACAGGATATCTAAATGGATTTTTTTGTTACCTCGAAAATCTAAAGAGTTTTACCAAATGTTGTGTCTCCTACTTTGAGTTGGAATTTGCAAAGAAAATGCTTTCTAGAAGGCTTATCTAAACTTTAATTGAACCACCTCACATTTTTCTCAGTCCACCTTTTGCTCCTGATACTACTCTGGCAACTGTTTGCAGAAAACACTTCCTTGCCTCAGTTGCATTGCATTGACCTTGACTCTTGGTCCTGAACTCTTCTGATGCATTGACATGGGAAACCTTCAGAAACTCACTTGGAATAAATACGCATTTGCAATGTGGAAGTACAAATGTGTACCATGAGTCGTGTCTAACTAATTAGGGCTAGATATGTGCTCAAGCAGACCATTTTGAGGCATATTTTACAGCTCCACAGAAAGTCTAACTGTATTATATATTTCTTACTTCCTGTCCTGGGGCATCTCTAATGATGTGGTATGGGACCCTGTGGAAATCAAGGAAATCAATTCAGGTTTCATGCATTTACAATTAAGAATTACAAACTGACAAATGGAAAATGGAGCTGATGAATAAATCGTTCTCTTGCCTTCCCTTAGGTGGATGGTTCTGAGATACATTGTCCACAACTCAGAAGGTCTAGGTGGGATTGACAGACTCAATAATTTGGCTCTCCCTCTTTTCCTGTTTTATTCTCCTTGGTCTCTCACTTCTGTTTCCTGAATCACTTCTCAAACTATGTGCATGCACCAGGCTCTCCTTTCTGAAGAGCACAGGCTAAGAAAAGGGATCTCCCAGTTGTCTTGGGCTTCTGGGTCATTAACTTTACTTAAGTTACAAGTGCCACTTATCTCCTACCTCCTGACATGTGTCTCACAAAGGCCTCTGGAGTTCCATTTTTTATTTCGCCATTTTATTGGAGCATGACATTTTATCTGATTCAGGATGATGCCTTTGAGATGGTGAGATAATTGAGGTTCCTGTGTGCTAAATTGTGGTTCAGGTATGATAAATAGTAATAAGAACCCTTCTGTAGGATGCTAGATGTGTGCAGCTGTCCATGTGACAGCAAATAACTCCTGATAATTGGGATAGAAGTGAAAGGAGAAAAAAGCTGACCAATAAGTACATGACAGGTATTTGGAGCTGTGGTGATCTGCTCCAGGAAAGAGTTCCCATCTGGAACAGCAGCTGCAAATAGATTCACCACCTGATTAAGCTTACGCTAATCAAAATAATCTCCAAGAGTGTTCTGTCTGCATAGGCTGGTCAAGTTAAATGTTGATATGTTAGGAAATCATTATCCTTGCTTTTTTCAGTCTTTGGTGATGATTGTCCCAAAGAGCTGATGTTTTGGTTTATTATTTTGGTAAGAAGGAAAGCTCAAGAGGCTTTTCTTACTAACCATAAAAGCCTTTACTTCGTTAGTAAATGCCAGTTCCTAACGTCATCTGTTTATACTACATTCACAGAAATTAGGGTTATAACACAGGATGTGCCTGGGATCCCACTGAACCCCAAATGAGATGGAATTCAATCAATCTTCATGTTCCACTGGAGGCAGGAAGGTTTGCTCTCTGAATACCCATTTAAACCAGCTTCAGCTATGCTGGTTTCTGCTAGAGGCTGAACATACTATACTCCCAATTCCTAGCTTTTCTGGAACTATGACTATATGGCAGTCTGGCTAATGAGAATCAGAAGTAAGTGGAGAGGACTTGACTTCCTGAAAGAATCTGGAAAACTCTTGTTAAGAAAACATTTGACCTTATCTTTTACCCTCCTTTCCCCTTTTTATCTAAATGTAGATGCAGTGCCCAGAAGTATAGCACTCTGATCTGCTATCTTCTAAACTTCTCATTATATATATAAGAGCTTCTAAACTTCTCAATATATATATATATATATATATATATATATATATATAGGTTTTTTTCTACTCATGATTCATATAAGTGAACAGCTAGATCACACAACTTTCATTCCCTACTTTGAGAAGTAATCATTGAGTCCAAGCATCTTAGAATAATACGTATATTTCCTTTTACCCTTTCACAGTCACCTCACTATCAGGACAAAAGTTATATTTTAAAGGCTACGAGAAAAAATTACCATATAAACTATGATATTATTGCAAGTCTTTCCCTTACTGTATTTGAGGGATTCAATCTTGAACTGACCCAGATCTGGGATTAAGGAAGAAGCTGTGACTCTATTGTTCCGGTGTTAATGTTACATCTCTGTTATCAGACTTAGAATGCATTTGTTTATGCAAAGCACATAGACCTTGATTGGCTTTGTATCTATTTTGACCTATAAATTTCATGCTTACTAATACTTTCTATGATCTCTATAACCATCCTAATTACTACTCCATGGTAATTACCTTCCTGTGTATTACAGTAAGCATGCTCACTTCCGTCTGCTAGTTAACTAACACAACTTGGTATCTGGCAGTCCAGAATTCCTTCATTCTTTTTGAAATTAAAAAGCCCATTTTAATATCAGTAACTTCTACCAGTATACTTGTCTTACAAAAACTATCCACTACAACACTTATCAAAGATTTAGAACCTTCCAGATCCAATGTATTATAGTGAAAAGGTATCTTCTGGATTACTACTGGTGTCAATTTTAATATAAATTAGTACTCTTAATTTCAAAATGACAGAATATTTCACATAATAAATTTACATAACTTTTTCCTTCATAAACCTTTAGATGTCTTTATCTTTAGTATAAAAAGGATTTGTTTACATCTCAAATCTGCTTACTCTAGTCCACTATGAAGTATATATTTCAGTAAAACAATAGAGCAGGTTAAAACTACTTCCCTGTACTCAGCTAGCATATTGAATCCAAACTTCTGGTAAGTACATTTATATAACTAAATTTGATCAGATATTACAATGTTTCTCTCCTTTTATTTAGCACCCTTGGAATCCATTCTAACACATTTTCTCTAGGTCTTCACATATCAATTAACAACATACTGAATTTTGCTTGGAACATAAACCTTTTCATCCCAGAATCTATAATAGAGGATAACTAGAGAACAGGCATGGAGAATACTAGATTGCTTTTGTGTGGCAGAAATTGTTGACTGTATATGACAATATTCATATTCATTCTCCTTCTCCACATTAATCTCAGAGCGTTCTTTTGAAGTGAACAGCCATGTGCTCTAAGTAAAATAGCACCTTTCCCAACCCCTTTTGCACCTGCGCTTGTTGTATGATCAATTCCTGTCAATGAGAATCATAAAGAAGTCACATGGTCTTTCTAAGAAATTCCTAAAGAAAGTAGTGTTCACTCTTCTTCATCCTTCTTCCTGTCCTGCTTACTATAATTAGATAGGACAATGTGACAGTACACTAAAGATGGGGAATAGAAAGGTAGTTGAATCCTGGGGTGCTGTGACCATGAAGGATGCATTCCAAGTCCTGGATTACCTATTTCTGGACTACTTTTAAATGCAAGGGAAAACAATTCGATTTTGTTTTAAACCATTCTTAATATTTTTCCTGATGATGCAGCTGGACTTAATCCTGATCCACTTTTCAAGGTAAATGTTTTGGTAGCACTGTTAAAAAGGAGATAGTTCTGATGGCAAAGGAGGTTCAGTCAGACTGAAGGGTGCTTATTACTCAAAGCTTTTCAGTTGGAATGCTGTGGATATTTTAGGTGAGGCAATTCTTCTCTGTGCAGGGTTTTCCCACATTTTGAGGGCATTTAAAATCATTGTACCTAAGTGATAAGTGTCAGTAGCATCCCCAAGTAAAAGTACCTCCACATGTTTATGGAAGCCTTTGGATTGTAACACCTCCAGTTGAAAACCACTACTTTAAACCATGTATATGTTCCCATGAGTCCTAATTCAAGTTATTGGTGCCCTATCTTTTTTAACATTTACATAAGAGTTTTGGCAAGGCTGCAATTCAACTGATGCTGTAAATTGTCAAGCCATAGGACTGTATGTTAACTTTTAATTTATTTTATTTTTTTGCACTTTCAGCCCTGTGGCTGCAAATGATGAGAAATCCATTTAGCACAGTCACAGAAAATCCCTGATTTTCTGACTCTGCCTGAATAAAAATTTAGAACTTTGAATTTTATTTTTGTAGCATTCTAGTGCAATTAGAAGCCACATCTCTTAGTCGTCATGTTCATCATATTATTTTATAGAAATGAACATTGGGTTTTTCAAAGTCCTGCCATCAATGGAAACTTAATGCCAGGTGATCATGGTTGATTGTAAATTAGTTATTTGCTGGGACAGAGTGTGTTATAAGTTTATAGTATAAGTTATAATTGTACAACCTCAGAAACAACCAAACCAGAAAAATAACCAGTTTTATTCTTTTAAGTATCAGTTGTCTACAACTAAAAGTAGTATCAACTTCTGAATCAACCAGTGTTCTTAGTTGAAACTAATAGAATTCAATCAAGATTGTTTTCAATACAAAGTAATGACTGAGAATCAATATCAGAGACTATGGAGAGAGGAACAATTCCCCATCTATACTACAGGGATTGTTCCAGCAGAGAAACCACAATGGAGGCAGCTCAGCACAGCACAGACACAGCCCATGATGCTGGAGACAGAATGTAAATCTGCACGGTCACCATTCCTGAAGAGACGTTCCACCAACTACCCACTTCCAACTTATCCCTTCTGAGTTGAAGTCTCACATGGGTGTCTAATAAAATGATTGTTACATTATGACAACATGCTTCTTTGGAGTGGTCATATCCTTCTTTCAAACTTGTGTTTGGGGTGGTTGTGGCAAGTTTTGCCCTTCATCATCTTCATAATCTTTGCCAGTTAGATAGTGATACTGTTTGTTTTCATGGTTTAACATGAAATCTTTTTAGAAGTATTTAATACTTCAATTATTATGTAAGTTGAAAATTTTTCATACATCAGTGTCTCACTCGCATCATTTCTTTGTGGATTTTTATGCTTTTTTACTAGGACAAAAATAGACACATAGATCAATGAAACAGAATAGAAATCCCAGAAATAAAATCACAACTATATGGTCAATTAATATTCAACAAAGCAGGAAAGAATACCAAATGGGAAAAGACAGTCTCTTCAACAAGTGGTGTTGGGAAAACTGGACAGCATCATGCAAAAGAATGAAACTGACCCACTTCCTTACACCATACACAAAAGTAAATTGAAAATGGATTGAAGACCTAAATGTGAAACTTGAAACCATAAATATTCTAGAGGAGAACACAGGCACCAACCTCTTTGACATCGGCTATAGCAACTTTTACCTAGATATGGCTCCTGAGGCAAGGGAAACAGAAGCAAAAATAAACTACTGAAACTAACAAAAAAAACCCCACAAAAACAAACAAACAAAAACTTCTTCACAGTGAAAGAAACAAGCAACAAAACTAAAAGGCAAGCTATGGAATGAAAGAAGATATTCACAAATAACATATATGAGAAAGGGTTAGTATTCAAAAAATATATAAAGAACTTATTAAACTCAACACCCAAAAAACAAATAATCCAATTACAAATGGGCAGAAGACATGAAAAGACATTTCTCCAAAGAAGACATACAGATGGCCAACAGACACATGAAAAGATGTTCATCATCATCATGAAGGAAATGCAAATCAAAACTACAATGAGATATCGCCACACACCTGTCAGATGACTAAAATAAAAAAAAAACACAAGAAACAACAGGTGTTGGCAAGGATGCTAGAAGAAGGAATCCCATGCACTGTTGGTGGGAATACACACTGATGCAGCCACTCTAGAAAACAGTATGGAGTTTCCTCAAAGAGTTAAAAATAGAACTACCCTATGATCCAGCAATCACACTACTGGGTATTTACCCAAAGATTAAAAAGCACTAATTCCAAGTATACTTGCATCCTATGTTTATAGCAGAGTTATTTACAACAGCCAAGATATGGAAGAAACCCAAATTTCCTTTGACTGATGAATGGATAAAGGAGATGTGGTATATATACATACAATGGAATATTACTCAGCCATAAAAAGGAATGAAATCTTGCCATTTGTAATGACATGGATGCAGCTAGAGAGTATAATGCTAAGTGAAATAAGTCAGTCAGAGAAATACAAATACTGTATGATTTTACTCATATGCAGAATTTAAGAACAAAACAAATGAACAAAGTGGAAGAGAGAGAGAGAGAGAGGGAGGGAGGGGAGGGAGACAAATCAAGAAATATACTCTTAATTATAGAGAACAAACTGATGGTTACCAGAGGAGAGGGGCATGGGGGCTGGGTTAAAAAGGTGATGGGGATTAATGAGTGCACTTGTCCTGATGAGCACTGAGTGATGGATGGAAGTGTTGAATCACTGTATTGCACACCTGAAATTAATATAACACCGTATATTAACTAACTGGAATTAAAATAAAAAAAAAAGAATCAGTGCTGATTCCTGATTGCCTTTTCACATATATTGTTACTAATTGTTATTTCTTTATAAATATTCTTAATCAACATGTTCATGTGATAAATTAAAATGATATATTTTATTAGATTAAATGATCATTTCTTTTTCAAGGCCCATATTATTGTAATGGATAATTCCTTTAATGTGCTCTTGAATTTTATTTCTTAAGAATTTAGAATTCTTGTGTTACAGTCTAAAATGAACTTGATCTCTAGAGTTGCTTAATATGCTGTTTTTACCCTGCCTTGACATCAAGGATATGTTTCTTTATAATTTGATGTGGGTGCCTTCCATTTTTTTTGCTCTGGAACAGTTAATGATTTATTTATTCAGCATTTTATTACATTCTAAAGGCACATGATTTAGGCATCCTTTGTAAAGATAACTTTTTGCATGTTTTTCATCTTTTAACCATCGTTACTCTTGTCAATTTTGATCATGTAATTTTTAAGAAACATACAAGTAAGAATTCAAGTATTTTTAGTAGAGGGTAATAATTCTCAAATTTTAATAATTCTCAAAATTTAATGTGAATTTTAAAGATTCACTTGATAGAAATTAGATTCCTAGCTCATTCTCTAGACATTCTGATCCAGTAACTCTAATAGGCCTAAATATCTGTGTCTTTAACTAATATTCCAGGTAAGTCTTAAACTGAAGAATTAAGAGCCATGCCCTGAGAAATAACCAGCATTAAGTTTCACCTCATATTTTCTTATAAATGCTATCTCCTAACATTTCTCATTGTGCCATTTATCTCATTCTTAATTTTGTTTTCTTAGGTTTCTCCTTTCATCTTATTTAGAATTATCAGTGGTTATCACTCATTTTTCAAAAGTACAAGCTCTTGTATTCATTTTTTATTTTTACTCTGTCTTTATGATCTACTCATTTCCTCTGGAATTTCCATTATTTCCTCCTTTATTTAAACTTGTCTTACTTTTTCTTCAGTTATTGAGTTGAATATTCAGTCTATTTTTATTTCTCTTAAAAATAAAAATACTGGGACCCCTGCGTGGCTCAGTCAGTTAAGTGTCTGACTCTAGATTTCAACTCCGGTCATGGTCTCACGGTTCGTGAGTTCAAACCCCACATTAGGCTCTGCACTGACAATGTGGAGCCTACTTGGGATTCTCTCTTTCCCTCTCTCTCTGCCCCTCCTCTGCTTGCACTATCTCTCTTTGTCTCAAAATAAATAAATAAACTTAAAGAATAATAAAATTATAAAAAATAAAATAAAATAACAAAAATACTGAAGGTCTTCATTTTGAGTATGCTCTTTTCATCTTCCATGAGATCTAATGTAGTATCCTAATTTTAGTTATTTTTTAAAAGTCTAGAGTAATAATTTTGAGTTTTATTTAGTACAGTAGCATTTAAGATGTCCTATTTCCTTTAATGGCTGTGTTTTCTTTTTAACCCTCTGTAATTGGTTTCTGGTTTATTGCATTGTGGGAATATATTATAGTTCATATGATAATTTTTAGAAAGTTACTGGTGTTGTGCCAGTGGACTAATGTGCCAGTCACTCTTTTTATATTGTGGTTACTTGAAAAAGTTTTAGTTTTTAAAATACTAATTTCCAAGTTTACTATATTATTTACATTCTTTGTCTCTTTGTTATGTGCACATTATGCCAAAGATTTATTGAGCTTAAGTCTTTCACTGTTTCTATTAATATCTTATTTTCTTTCTAAGAGTTTTTACTGTACATAATTTGATGCATTTTTATTTGATATGTAAAGTTCCTTAAATGTTGTATGATGAATTTTACCTATGTGTGATATACAATCTCTCTAAAATCTATTAAACTATTGAAATTATTTTATTTTGAATTCGACTTTTTCTAGAATAGTTTTCCTACTTCTGCTTTCTTTATGTTGAAATGTTGAAATGTGTTTGATAAATCTTTGTCCATCATTTTATTTTTAACATTTATTTGTCATTTTATTGTAGTTGTGTCTCTTATAAACAAGAGAGTTATAAATAGAACTTAGTTTATTGAAACTATTCTTACCATAGTTTTTTAATTTAAAAAAAGTATTACCTCTATTATTTTGTTAAATTATTTTTATTTACTTCATTATGTAGAACAAAAGTTGGTAGGCCTTTGAGTTCCCATTCCCTTCTCTTGGTTTTTGGTAATATATAATAGTCTGCTTTTTTCTTAATCCCAAGTTATCACTATTGAATCATTATTTTTACAGTGCATATCTTACAGTACACGTGTATTATCTTTTTAAACACTACTCACCTATTTAAGGGCAGCGTCTTATTTTTGGCAACTGCTTCTTTCCACACTTGAATCATGTATTTCTGAGAGAGATGCCATTTGTGGAGTTTTGTCTAGGTAGTGGTAATTGATTCGCACAGCAATTGGTTCCTGACTAAAGATAGGCTAGCCTGAGTCCTTCCTCAGAGATTTTTGGGCTAGAACTGTGTCAAGAGATAATGTTACATTATCTTTTATATTTAACATATAAAATATAGTATGGTGGCAAACATGTGAATCATAAACTATGGGAAGTGCAAAGTCCTTTGTTTCTAGAACTTTGGGTCTACCTTTGGGATGATGTCAGTCAAAAAAAAAGAAGTATGATAAGCAAAAGGAAGCGGAGACAGAGATGGACAGGTGGTCATGTTGGCATTTGAATCTCAGGCTCCTCATTCCTGAGCACCAGCAATTTCTTTGACTTCCCTGTGGTTGTGTTGGCCATCCAGTCAATTCCCTGGACTGAACAGGAAAGATGGCTTCTGATCAGAGCTTGCAGAGGTTAAATAGCCCTCTAAATTCTTTAAAAAAAATTCAAGGCTAACCCGTTGTTTAAAAGCTTATATGGCTAAACCCACTAATAGGAGGCAAAGTAAGAGGACATGTTCTACTTTCCATTAAACAAGCACAATTTTCTGTTTCTAATAACATAGGGCACTTTGGCAAAAAGTGGGCCTTTCAATTTGTTCCATTGGCTGCATAGAGGGAATATTTTCTAGGTTCTTGAGAAATAGTGATTACTAGACAGAGTATTTTTGTTGTTGCCTTCTTTTGATTTTTACCTTTCGATACATATAGCATATATTAAAGCAGGTTTGAAAGAAGGCATTTTAAACCAGATACTAACACATACATTCTTTTAATCTAGGAAACATTTGTTTTTTCATATATTTGTTTTAGCCTACAGTCTACTCCTATTCATCATGTATAATTAGGCAAAGGTTATACAGTTTAATTACTTCTCTGTCCATTCCATTGTTTAAAGAATCATTCAAATGAATTTTCATAATTTTACTTCTTTTTTTTTATTTATTTATTTATTTATTTATTTATTTATAATTTATTTATTGTTTAATTTACATCCAAGTTAGCATACGGTGTAACAATTTCAGGAGTAGATTCCTTAATTCCCTTTACCCATTTAGACCATTCCCCCTCCCACAACCCCTCCAGCAACCCTCTGTTTGTTCTCCATATTTATGAGTCTCTTCTGTTTTTCCCCCTCCCTGTTTTTACATTATTTTTGCCTCCCTTCCCTTATGTTCATATGTTTTGTATCTTAAATTCCTCCTATGAGTGAAGTCATATGATATTTGTCTTTCTCTGACTAATTTTGCTTAGCATAATTTTTGTTTATTTTTTGGGTATGGTGTAAGAAAGTGGTCCAGGTTCATTCTTCTGCATGTCGCTGTCCAGTTTTCCCAGCACCACTTGCTGAAGAGACTGTCTTTATTTCATTGGATATTCTTTCCTACTTTGTCAAATATTAGTTGGCCATATGTTTGTGGGTCCATTTCTGGGTTCTCTATTCTGATCCCACTGATCTGAGTGTCTGTTTTTATGCCAGTACCATACTGTCTTGATGATTACAGCTTTGTAATACAGCTTGAAGTTCAGGATAGTGATGCTTCCTGCTTTGTTTTTATTTTTCAAGATTGCTTTGGTTATTTGGAGTCTTTTTTGGTTCCATACAAATTTTAGGACTGTTTGTTCTAGCTCTGTGAAGAATGCTGGTGTTATTTTGACAGGGATTGCATTGAATATGTAGATTGCTTTGGATAGCATCGACATTTTAACAATATTTGTTCTTCCTATCCATGAGCATGAGATGTTTTTTCCATTTTTTTGTGTGTCTTCTTCAATTTCTTTCATAATCTTTCTATAGTTTTCAGTGTATAGATTTTTCACCTCTTTGGTTAGATTTATTCCTAGGTATTTTATGGGTTTTGGTGCAATTGTAAATGGGATCGATTCCTTGATTTCTCTTTCTGTTGCTTCATTCTTGGTGTGTAGGAATGCAACTGATTTCTGTGCATTGATTTTATATCCTGAAACTTTGCTGAATTCATGGGTCAGTTCTAGCAGTTTTTTGGTGGAATCTTTTGGATTTTCCTTATAGATTATCATGTCATCTGCAAAGAGTGAAAGTTTGACCTCCTCCTGGCCTATTTGGATGCCTTTTATTTCTTTGTGTTGTCTGATTGCTGAGGCTAAGACTTCCAATACTATGTTGAATAACAGAGGCGAGCGTGGACATCCCTGTCTTGTTCCTTACCTTAGGGGGAGAGCTGTCAGTTTTTCTCCATTGAGGATGATATTAGCATTGGGTCTTTTGTATATGGCTTTTATGGTTTCGAGGTATGATCCTTCTATTCCTACTTTCTTGAGGGTTTTATCAAGAAAGGATGCTGTATTTTGTCAAATGTTTTCTTTGCATCTATTGAGAGGATCATGTGGTTCTTGTCCTTTTTTTTTATTGATGTGATGAATCACACTGATTGCTTTGTGGATATTGAACCAGTCCTGCATCCCAGGTGTAAATCCCATTTGGTTGTGGTGAATAATTCTTTTAATGTATTGTTGGATCCAGCTGGCTAATGTCTTGTTGAGGATTTTTGCATCCATGTTCATCAGGGAAATTGGTCTATAGTTCTCCTTTTTAGTGTGGTCTTCGTCTGGTTTTGGAATCAATGAACTCCTTTAATTTTTGTTTGTCTGGGAAACTTTCTATCTCTCCTATTTTGAATAGAACCTCGCTGGATAAAGATTTCTTGGCTGCATATTTTTCTGATTCAGCACATTGAATATATCCTGCCACTCCTTTCTGGCCTGCCAAGTTTCTCTGGATAGGTCTGCTGTGAACCTGATCTGTCTTCCCTTGTGGGTTAAGGACTTTCTATCTCTTGCTGATTTCATGAGTCTTCCCTTGCCTGAGTATTTTGTGAATTTCACTATGATATGCCTTGTTGATGGTCAGTTTTTGTTGAATCTATTAAGAGTCCTCTGTGCTTCCTGGATTTTGATGTCTGTGTCTTTCTCTAGGTTAGGAAAATTTTCCACTATGATTTCCTCACATAAATTTTCTACCCATTTTTCTATCTCTTCATCTTCTGGGACCCCTATAATTCTGATGTTATTCCTTTTTAATGAGTCACTCAGTTCTCTAATTTTTATTTTGTGCTCTTTTGCCTTAGTCTCCCTCTTTTTTCTGCTTCAATAATTTTGTCCTTTATATCACTGATTTGCTACTCTGCCTCATCTATCTGTGCCACCATGGCATCCATTTGAGATTTCAGCTCAGTTATAACATTTTTTATTTCATCCCGACTAGGTTTTACTTCTTTTACCTCCACAGAAAGGGATTCTACTCTATTTTCAACCCCAGCTAGTATTCTTATTACCATGATTATAAATTCTGGTTCAGACATTTTGCTTGTATCTGTGTTGATTAAGTCACTGGCTGTCATTTCTTTCTGTTCTTTCTTTTGGGGTGAATTCCTTCGTTTTATCATTTTGGAGGGTGAAAAGGAATTAATAAAGTAACAAAAAATTACAATTAAAAAATTAAAAACAACACAAAGAAATCAAATAAAGGATGCTAGATCCTAGGTGTGTTTTGGTCTAGTTGTTGAAATAATCTTGATAGATTAGAGAAAAAGGGTAAGAAAAGAAAATTTAAAAAAGGGAAAAAAGGAAAACATTAGAAAATTTGAAAAAATGAATACAGTAAAATGGAATAAAATGAAATAATGAAAGTAAAATAGAATTTAAAACATTTACAAAAAAGGAAAAAATATAGTAGAAAAAATTAAAAATCTTTTTAATAAAAATAGAAAATAAAAACATATTTTTCTCTTTCTGTATTCAAGAATAAGAAAATAAAATTTAAAAATTTAATAAAAAAAAGGAAAAAAATTAATAAAAGCACCAGTGAACAGAATGAAGTACGATTGAAATTACATCTGGTTTTCCATAGAAATCGTCCATAAACTAAGCAGGGGGAGAGACATTTGTTTGTCTAGAGCACTGTGGGCCCAGTTAGTGTAATGGCCCCATTCTTGGTGTTTTTCCTGTACTCTCTCCTGAATCTGCTCTCTCTCCACAAGCAAAAACAGCTCCCTGCCCTCCACGGCTTCTCTCTCCCCCAGTTCACCTCTCTGTGCTGTGTACCTGCCGAGTTCTGTGGTTCTGGTTGTGCAGATTGTTGTGTTAATCCTCAAATAAGTTTTCTAGGTGTGAAGGATTGTTTAGTGTTGATCTGGCTCCATTTCAGGGACGAGATGCCAAAACAAAAACAAAAACAAAAAAAACACTTCCATGCTATTCTGCCATCTTGCTCATCATTTTATTTCTTAAGAAGCTGATAGATTAAAGAAGTTTAATTTGTATTTGAAAACATATTGAGAAAATTGGTTAGGTGAGAAAATTTGTGCATCCCTTAATTGTATGTATTGAAAACATTTCTGAAAAATAAACCAGAGCATCTTTGATCTTAAAGAAATCCTACTAGAAGTGCCAGGGTACTTTTATTTGAAAGGTGACCTTTTCCAAAGTTGATCCATTTTAGCTCATCACCATTTGACTTAATTAGAACTTCACTAATTCAGCTTCACTAATTAGAGCAAAGTTTAACATATGTCATTTAAGTTCAGAAAACTGTGCCATATTTTAAAAGATTTGACATACTGATTGATACTGATCCGAGTTCTATTATTAATTGCTTTTGTAACTGTAGCTTATTAAGAAAACAAATAAGTGGTGTCTGGGTGGCTCAGCCATTTGAGTAGCTGACTTTGGCTCAGGTCATGATTGTGAGTTTGAGCCCCATGTCAGGCTCCGTGCTTACACCTCAAAGCCTGAAGCCTGCTTCTGATTCTTGTCTCCCTCTTTCTCTGCCCCTCCCCCAGTCATGCTCTCTCTCTTTCTCTCTCTCAAAAGTAAATAAACATTAAAGAAGGAAAAAAAAGAAAAACAAAGAGCAAAGCAAAATAAGTATGCACTTCATTGCAGTGTAGTAAATAAGGGCTACCATCTCTAAGAATAAGTGGTGACAATTGAGTTATTTGGGCAACTTTGGATAATTAATTTCCAGAATTATGAAGCTCTTAAACACTGCTATAAGTCTAATATCTTAGTAAAGTATTACAGAAGATTCATATATACATAATTTTTGTGATTCTGAAAAGCAAAGATACAAGTTATAGAAAGCTTAAATTATAAGACCACTATAATCCTTAGAACTTGGTTGGGGAAATAATTTCTTATACTATTTTATCTTTCTTGTAGTCATTCTGAGTCAAATGTCCTTAAGTGGTGTTCATTCATTTAGTATTTGAATTTGAAAGGGAAGAAATGTATATTTTAAGTAATCTCCAATTGATATTTAGGTTATTTTCTTTATAATTGAGGCACCATATTTCAACAATATTAGCAGTAGCTGTGATTTTGTTACCAATTGAAATGATTTTTTTCCTGTAACATAAAAATGAAAATATGGTTACACTTATAACTACTTCAAAGTTATGGTAGGTATACTACCTGCTAGATCTTGCAATACTCTACATTAGTAAAGCAGCACATATATTACTATACTAAATTTATTTTCTAATATTTTAATTTATAAGTTAAATTTTATCATAGGTATGTATGCATAGGACAAAAAATGTGTATATAGGATTCGATACTATCTGTGGTTTCAGGCATCCACTGGGGATCCTAGAATGTATTCCCCAGAGCTGAGGGGTGACTACTATGTTCATTGATTTGGTCTGTCCTGCCTGCATCTGTGATTTAAAATAATCCACATAACTGCCATAATCTAAAATCTAAAATAATCATAAAAAGGCCTTGCAAATAGGTTACAGTCTGTTCACATTGAGGTATTACTGAAACATCTGAGAAGCAAGCAGGCACTGACTCCATAGCATAGATTCATTTAAGAATGGATGAGAACCAAGTCCTTAGATACATATAAAAGTATGAATATTATATATAAAGAAAGCAAAGTTTCAGTGGAAAGGTACAGAATATGATAACAAGAGTTCACAATATAAGGTTTGCCAAAACTTTTCAAAAATAAGTTCCAATAAAACCATTTTATAATATAAAGTAATAATTTTATCAGAATGTATAGATTAATAAGAAATTTCCATAAAAACAGAATAAACAATTTAAGCAACAACAGTACCATTTTATTGTCAAGAAAACATATACAATGACAGAGATTGGCTAGAACTGACACATGTAAGTAGAACACCTCACTGTGCTTTTGATGCTAACCATTCCATTGTCTTGCTCTGTGCTTGCAGAAGACACATGGACAGTCTACTGGGTGGCTTCTCATTCAGGAAGTGAGCATTCACTTTGAACAGGTAAATCATAGAAGCAGCCTTTCTTTTCCACATTCTTTTGTTGCCTTAAACTCACACGAACACACACACATACAAATTCATATATATATTTATATTTATATGTTCTTTATTCTCACAGTTTGGCTTAAATCAAGAAAGGATTATTCTTCTTTTGTTCTTGCCTTCCTCTTATTTAGATATGTGTCAGCAAACATGTTTTCTCCGGGGGGTTGTTTCCTGCATCTATTTCCATGGAAATACCAAAACTTGCAAGTGAAAATCCATATACCATATTGCTTTAAAATGGGATAATGCTTTTCCAAAAAGTGAATTTTCTTTGTATGTGATTTAAACTGATTTTAAAATAGAAAATAGCATTATGTTATGAAACATACTTATGAAGCAGAGTTGTCTTTTTAAAATAAATTGTGTAAAAAATGAAGCAAAAGTGTATGCTAAAATATCAAAAGCAGCCACAGCAAGGTGTAAATTAAATATTCTATAAAAAGTGGAACATTTTGATGAGATATTGAAGAAGTCAGTAAAAATATGCCTTTGAGTGACACTAGTGATAAAGCATTTGAATTTTTGTTTTATAGTCTGTATTCAAATAATTATATCCTTGAGAAGGGAAGACAAAAAAAAATAGAGAACACACAAACCGAATAAATTTTAAATACACCCTCGCATGTGTCTCAAAATATTTGTATCTGCCAATAGACAGCTTATCTTTTAAGTTAAAGTTAAGAAAATTTGCGCCAGAAAATTAATTCAGCAGCTAGAGAGTTTTTTTAAAGCAAAAAGAAAAAAAACAAGAAAACATCTGGGGTCAAGAAGATTTTTCCAATGAGTTCTTTAAAAAATTTGAAGTGAATTTATGAAATTCAGTCATCTAGAATATGAAACTAATAGCAAGATGTACAAAATATTCTACAAAGGTAATGTAAAGCAGATATCAGAGCTCAAAAAAACAAAAATAAAACTACAGAGCAATCTCTTAAAAAAACGGACAAATCTTGAATAACGTGCAAGCAAATTAAATCTAGCTGCACACTTTAGAAATAATTTTAAATTTTTTTTTTCAACGTTTATTTATTTTTGGGACAGAGAGAGACAGAGCATGAACGGGGGAGGGGCAGAGAGAGAGGGAGACACAGAATCGGAAACAGGCTCCAGGCTCTGAGCCATCAGCCCAGAGCCTGACGCGGGGCTCGAACTCCCGGACCGTGAGATCGTGACCTGGCTGAAGTCGGACGCTTAACCGACTGCGCCACCCAGGCGCCCCTAGAAATAATTTTAATGCAAAATCTCAATATGATAATAGAGACAAATTTCATTTTCATTCCCCAAATAAATTATATGATAAAATTTTACATGCATAGATGCTAAAAATTACTAATGGAAGAATGGGATAGATAGGTATACACACACACATATATATATATATATATATATATATATATATTCTTTTATATACACACATATTCTTTTTTTCTTATCTTTTTTAATTTAAATTTTAGTCAACATGCTGTGCAATATTGGTTTCAGGAGTGGAATTCAGTGATTCATCACTTACATACAACATCCAGAGTTCATCACCATAAGTGCCTTCCATAATACATATCACCCATTTGGCCATCTCTTACTCACTTCCTTTCAGCAACCTTCAGTTTGTTCTCTATCATTAAAAGTCTCTAATGGTCTTCTCTTCCCCCTTGTCTTATGTTCTTCTGTTTTGTTTCTTAAATTCCACATTTGAGTGAAATCATATGGTATTTGTCTTTCTCTGATTGACTTATTTTGCTTAGCATAATACATTCCAGCTCCATCCAAGTAGTTGCAAATGGCAAGACTTCATTCTTTTTGATAGCTGGGTAATAGTCCCATTATGTATGTGTGTGTGTGTGTGTGTGTGTGTGTGTGTGTGTGTGTGTATATATATATATATATACATGCCATATCTTCTTTATCCATTAATCAGCCAATGGACATTTGGTCTCTTTCCATAATTTGGCTATTGTTGATAATGCTGCTATAAACATTGGTGTGCATGTACCCCTTTCAAACATGTATTTTTGTATCCTTTGGGTAAATACCTAATAGTGTGATTGCTGGATCATAGAGTAGTTCTATTTTTAGTTTTTTGAGGAATCTCCATACTGTTCTCCAGAGTGGCTGCACCAGTTTATATTCCCACCAACAGGGCAAGAGGATTCCTTTTTCTCTGCATCCTCGCCACACCTGTTGTTTCTTGTGTTGTTAATTTTAGCCATTCTGACAGGAACACACACATAATCTCATGTGTAATCTAACTATATATGTATACATATAAGTACACATAACACACATGGAAACTATTAATATACATGGTGTATAGTTAATTAAAAAGTATGACTATATAAAGTGAAAATATATTTTTTTCTAAAACTTATTGAATACATCTTGACAAATTATAGAAACATGTAGGTGGGATTTCAATGAAATTCAGTGTAATGGATTATTCTATAAGATTTTTGAGAATTGGGTCAGTGATTTCTACAGATCATCTGGGAAAAAAACACGAGTAGTAGGAGCCAAGACAATTCTGAGAAAAAAGATTAACAAGGAGATAGATGTTTCTTTTAGACATTAATGTGTTATAATAGAGAAATAAAATTGTATAGTATTTCTGAACAAATAGACAAACTAGTGGAACAGGCTAAGAAAAGCCTTCAAATATTTTATATTTGTATTATAAATGTAACAATTAAAAGGAAGGATCCATCAATAACTGGAGCTGGGTAATTAATTATTTTAAAAAATTATCTGAGGCTTTACACCAAAATATTGTTTAAATGGATAAAATATTTAAATATAAAAGGTGAAACTATAAGTAACTAGAGTTAAGTATAATTATTTTTTTATCTAATTTTGTCAGCTTACCAGCTTAAGAAACCAATAAAAATTGACACTTAAAACTTTAAAATTCTTTCTTCGGGATGTGATTAAAATTGATAAAAAAGAAACTAGAAAATGTATACATCATGTATGATAAAATTTTAATGTATAAAGATTTTTTCTTACAAATTAATAAGAAAATGACAAAACCTTATCAAAAATGCAAAAGGCAGGGCGGGGCGCCTGGGTGGCTCAGTCAGTTGAGCGTCCGACTTCGGCTCAGGTCATGATCTCGGGGTCTGTGAGTTTGAGCCCCCTGTCCGGCTCTGTGCTGACAGCTGGGAGCCTGGAGCCTGCTTCGGATTCTGTGTCTCCCTCTCTCTCTCCCCCCCACCCCACTCATGCTCTCTCTCTCTCTCTCTGTCAAAAATAAACATTAAAAAAAATTTTTTTTAATGCAAAAGGCATTTCATAAGAGAAGAAATAAAAAACCCTAAAATTTGACATTAAAAAAACTAGTTTCCAAACATACAAATTAAAACATGGTTTGCACTTTTCAATAATTAAATTAGAAAACAAATTAAAATATGTATTTTTGGCATGATTGTACTGAAAATGGAGCTGTGATACCTTGCTACTGTAATGGAAACTGCTATATAATCTTTCTGGTAAGTAATATGGTACCCAGTTTCAAAAACATAAAATTGTCCATTTTCTTTCTGCTCACTTTGAGTCTTATCCTAATAATGAAAAATAAACATAAAATAATGTAACAGGATCTGCACTCTAGCATAATTTGTCATGGTACAGATTAGCAATAATATAAATGTCCAACAACAGCTCAGTAAATTATAGTGCCTTCACACAATGAAGTGAAAGGTACATATTATAGATCAAAGAGGAATTCACATCATAATGTAAAAATTTTTATATACATGTATACATATCATACATAGAATCTTTCAAAAATGTATACATATATATGTACAAAATGTATATACACATTTATATGTATATATTTATATTTATATTTATTTATAGGGAGTCATAAGTTTACCTAACTAGAGTATTACTAATGCACTATGAATGGTGTAATTAAAATGTTTCTGGTTACAAATAATCTCTCTCAGAATGTTTTACATTAACATACTACTTTTATAATCTGAAAATGTTATATTGATTTTTTAAGCAGAAGTATTATGTTCTTTTTCATTCTTCTGTCTATTGTTATTTTTCTAATATAGCTTTATTTTCTCAAAAAAGCACCCACTACCTGATGCTTAGGGAATAGAATGCACATGCAATGGGCAATATTTTCCTATCACTTGGCTAAAGTTTTCTATTTAATTGACCCAATGACTTTCTGGTAGGGAATGATTTTGAAATAACGTTTAGCTATGAACAGAAGAAAATATAAATTGTTTAGTGTATGAAATTCAGATTGAAGTAGTCAATTTTTGGGGTGCCTGGGTGGCTCAGTCAGTTAAGCTGACTTCAGCTCAGGTCATGATTTTGCAGTTTGTGAGTTCAAGTCCCATCTTGTCGGAACAGAGCCTGGAGCCTGTATCAGACTCTGTGTCTCCCTCTATCCCTGACCCTTCCCTGCTCACACCACACTCTCTCTCTCTCCCCCCACAAAATAAATAAACATTAAAAAAAAACCCATAATTCGTCAATTTTCCCTCTCTTACCTATTGTGGGAGTTCTTTATCCTCAGTCTCCCTGAAGGTTGAAAATACTGTGAATTAACATTTTATTCAAGAACAAATTCAATTGAAATTGAAAGCTTACATCAGTAAAGTTGGAGGGAATACAAACGAGGCTCTCTTATGATATAATTCTAATTGAGTATAATACCTCTTACCTTGGAAAATTAGTTTATTGAAAATCCCATTTTTTGGATAACTACAGTTAATTCCATGTAATTTAATGATTCTCTGTTTTCAGAGGTGTTTAAACCCCAAAATATACATTTTAAATTTCACTGTAAGCAAAAGTTAGGCTATCTGCCTTCAGACTGCAGTGGTGCTTACCACAAAATCTTGTAGATTAGTAATTACTGCTTCTGCTTAACATAGCATCCAACTACAGCTGTGTCCTCATATTCTGTGATGTGAACCTCATATTGAAGGTTCATATGGTATGTCAGGTTGCCCTTGGGACGATAAATTCTGTCCAACTTGAAAGCTTGCCAGTTGAGAGATTTTAAATTACATTTTCCAGCATATTTTATACTTCATACCATTTTTAAATAAATTTTTGGTTGGCTATATGTATGTGTGTGTGCATGTGGGTATAGTTTTGACAAAGTAAGAAACTCAACTTGAAACAGCTTCCATATGTAGTTATGAAACGACTGCAAATATCAAATAACTCTAAAAGGAGTATATATAATGTAAAAAAACAACAAAAAAAGCTGGTTTGAGGCTTAATATGAATGGCAAAACTTGCTTTTTAAAAAGAATATTGGGAGCTCTCAAAATCTCTGAGATAGTCAGGGAGTCAGGCTCTCCGTTGAGAACACTCACCTTCTCCTCTCATTCTATTCTACTGACAACTCCTCTGCCATTGTTGCGTTGAGCACAGGTGCTAGTTTAAAATGCTGACACTAGGTAAGGTCACTGGTCTGCCACCACAGCTGTGGGAACCTGAATGCCTCTCCACTATTTACTACCCTTCTTGTTTGCTGGGTTAGATTCCATTTGGTAACTCCTTTTTCCTTCACCCTCTTTGCTTAGAAAACCTCCTGTGAATGTGCTTCATCAGTGAAGGGTATGTCATGCTTGCACATCGCAGGAGACTTTAGGAAGGTAGGTTTCTGGGTTTTGTTTTAGGAGTGAGAGGATCTAATATAGAAAACCTGAAAAAGTATATTTTGAACAAAAGAGGGATGTTCAAAAGTCATTGGTAAATATAACAGAAATGTTTATTAGAGTCAGTTCTTTAGCTGTCCAATTCAAAATACTCCCTCTTGAAAGCTTGAACACAGTGTATGTACCGCAAATAATGCAACTATTATTCATACAAAGAAAATGTTGCTTTCCTTTGTCTCCAAATGTAAATTAACAAATATTTCAATAGTTAATGCAACCTGCTTCAAGTACAGATTGTCATAGTGTTTTTTTCTTTCTTGAGTTTTAACTTTTGATATTCTATATACTATGAACTAAATTGTTAAAGTTAACAACCACCAATAACAGTCTATGTATAAAAAGAAAAGAACATGAAAAAGGGAGAAATATACATGAATATCCTATTAATCTGGTGTTTATGACACTGAAAGAATTAAGCCTATGGGTGGACATCCTAGCCCCTAAGTCTGGGATCGAGTCTGAGTGCTAGCCCAGATCCAGTCTGACCTTCCTGTACCTCAGGCTTTGGGCCTGGATTTAGTATACAACAATTCCAAAGCAGGTCACAAAGCTTTGTGTATTACAATTTCACCTCATCTCCCAATACAGCACATGATTTCAGCCTCCTTCAGGGTCAAGGGCTGGGCTTCTGCCCAGGCTCCATTGAGTTTGCAGAGCTAGTGACTGAAAGCAGCTTCAGTGTCTGGGTCCTTCCAAATGAAACCACCAAGGTTCTAACTTTCCCAATGGCTACCCAGAGGGACTAGCTAACACAACCTGGAATAGAAAGGCTGTACCTCCCTGTGGGTTGGGCTTTGACCAGTGGAAGCCAGGAGATGGTGAAGACTCCAGTGGGTTCATTGCTTCCCTTTCCTGACTACATGAACTAGAGGTAGTGGTTTCATATGGCCTCTCCAAAACCCTTCTTTCACCAAGAAACCAGCTGTGTTCTCTCAAGAAGCTGAAAAAGCTAAAAAAAAATTGCATCACCCTGTATTTGTTTTGTCTCCTTCTCTATCTTCTTTTCTTTCTTTCTTTCTTTCTTTCTTTCTTTCTTTCTTTCTTTCTTCTTTCTTCAATATTGCCCCTCGAATTGAATATCCCCAAAACTTTAGCACATAAACTTTTCCTTGTTATATTTGTTATATTTTCTAGGGTGCCCAGATGAAGACATTATGTTTCTACAATTATCAGAAGGCCATCACTGTATTTATGCTTGCTCTCTTTATTAATTATTCAATATTTCATTTGCCCTCAGCCATTATTACAGTAAATTGAGGTTGGTTTCATCATGAGGTAAATCAACCTACTATTTTTCAGGAATAGCATTAATTGGTGATCTTGTTTGATGTTCCTGTAGTCTTTATGAAATTTCTGGAGCCTTTTAATAAGTTTTACTATCAGATTAGGAGGCACCCTAGGAAGACCTTGGTTTATACATATACTACAATATTCTCCCTAGCAAACCTGTTTCCTCTTGGTAATCAGGATTCACAACCCTCTATTTTGCATCTTTGTCCTATAGCAGAAGGAGCTTGAAATGGACAAATGAAAGCTTCAGCCTCTAATTCATGAAACCATTGTCGAGGCCCCTCCTGAAATAACTTACCTTTGTGTTCTAAAAATCTCCTGGAAGAGCTCTAAGATAAGTAGCAGAACCCAGGGACATATATGGGAAATATTAACTAGAGTGGGATTCACTAGGTATGAGAGTGAGGGATCTACACATACTTCTATCCTTTATTTCCTGTATTCAAGGTTTGGTTCAGAGAATATACATACTTCACCTTGGATAACATCCTAATTTTATTAGATGTTGTCTTCTGTCTTATTTCCATTCAGACAACTTCAATTCTCTGTAAAGTCAAGTGATTTGATTGATATAGTAACTGCTAAGGCAGTAATTTCTGTGAGTGTCAGGTTATTGACTTAATTTTGCCTGTGTGAAATTAGTTCTTTCATCAGAAACAATGTGCATAAGGCATTCAGTAAGCTCAGAGATGGGGTTGCTAGAAGAGACATGTCAGAGGGGAGGACAATTTAACTCCAGGCTAAATGTTTACTACAGTTAGGATAAATTATTACTCCCTTTGTGATGGAAGAAGTTTAATGTTTCAATCCACAATCAGGTAGCTATCTAGATCCATAGGGAATATTAAGTTTAGAGTTGGTCTCTTTTCACTGTTGCTAGAAAATTGGATGCTCAGCAGAGGCTGGAGCTAGTGAGCTATGGAATGGGGAGGTACTTGTTTTTACATCACCTCTGACTCTGCCTTGGCCAATGGATCATAGCATCCATTGGCCAAGCAGTAAGAAGGCATGGGAAAGGGACTGACTGAAAATCATCAGAGTATGGAGAGTCCTCATTGTACTGGGGACCTTTTGGTGAACATTCACATGGAGTATAATATTCTTACATTTGAATTCATTCCAAATGTTCCCTCCACATACTTCTTTCTAAAACAACCAAGAAACCAACCACTATGTACCAATTTTTCTAAGTTCTTCTACATCCAAATAATGATTCCCCACCCACTCATGTAGATTTTTAATCTGTGTCTTATTCAGCCTTCTCTTTTGCCAAACGAATTGGATGCCATACAATCTAACTTGTGTGTAGGGCTAAAATGTCACAAGTCCTATTTCCAGCATACTTTGAAAAGTCTTCAGTAAATCACTTGACTCTTCTTTTAGCATGTCCCTCCATCTGCAATTGTGGGTTGAGGGAAGAGTGGAAGTTTGGCAGGGGTGAACACAGTGAGAACATGAGCTACTTGTTAATGTAACACACCTGTGCTTTCAGATCCTGTTCACATTTGTATTTCATGATTTAGTTCTGAGGAACATGCATGATTTTTCTGGTTTATAACATCTGGTAACAGCTAGTTACCTCTCTACCTGTAATCAGATATTCAATCTTTACTAGGGCAAGGAACAACAAGCCAATAATTATTTCTCTATAGGAAAATAATTACTGGTCAATAAAGCCCCGGTTTTACCCTAAAACCATAGGATTCTCTGTGTTACAGCTTACCACAATACTACATAACATCCAGGTATGACACAGATACTTTGAACAATGTTGAATTCCCTAGATCACAAGGTCTCAGAGAAAGAGCTATAGATGTACAATCCAAATCAGTTAAAATATCTTCTTGTTTCTATTTTTTCTCTCATACTGTAGAATATTGAACTACCCAGTAAATGAATCAGAGCAACACACTCAAAACAATATTTTTTCCTTTAAACTATTAAAGGGTGTACCACATGTTGTGTCTCATTCTTTGTGGTGAAGAGTGCAAGGTGAAGCAAACTGTCTTCAATTTTGGAAGGAACTTGAAATTTCCAGGTTTCTAAATTCCCCAGAACTTCACAGAAGAATCGGGCCCCTGTATTTTAATAAGAATCATTTCTCACCCTCTGGAAATAGCAACTTACCAAGTCATCTGGCAACCTGTTGCTTTCTGTTCACCAGGTCTTATGAGCCTGCTGTAATCAGGTAGCCGAGAACATATAGTCTTGGGAGAAAGATAAAAAGGTCTTGAGTGATATAAAGCCACTGAAGTCAGTAAGTTAATAAAGGTATAATTTTACCCCTATGAAATTAGTGCAAACAAATCCTGGTTTTTGTTTTTGTTTTTGTTTTGCTAGCTTATAGGATAGAGGAAGAAAAACATTCCAGACCAATACTTGCATATAATTTGCTGGGAATTTTGTTAATATGCTTGGGAAGATATCACATGAATATGAAGTGATAATGAATATAATGTGGAATAACATTAATGATTGGAATCACTAGTTAATTGAATTTATGATAACTCATTCATTCTTAGAGATCTCCCTTCTTCTGCATAGAACAAAAGGCATATTAAAACATAGTGTGATTGAAATCACTACTCCTCTATGTCTTGTCTTTATTAGTGGGACTAATCTCCAGGACTTAACCAAATTAAGTATATGATATTGCTAATGTTACACATTTATGAAAGAAAGTATATGATGTTTAATTTTATGAGTCAACTTAACTGGCCTATGGGTTGCCCAGATAGCTAGTAAAACATTATTCCTGGGTATGTCTGTGAGGCTGTTTCTGGAGAGATTAGCATTTGATTGAGTAGGATGAGTAAAGTGATCTGCCCTCACAAGTGTGGGTCACATCACACAATCTGTTGAGGGCTTGAATAGAACAAAAGGTGAAGGAAGGGTAAATTCCCTCTCATTTCTTGAACTGGGGTTTCAGTATTTTCCTGCTTCCAGACATCAGAGCTTTTGGTTCTTGGGACTTTGGACTCCAGAACTTATTCTAGCAACCCTCTGGTTCTCAGGTCTTGGGACTGAGACGAGCTTTCCTGGCTCTCCAGCTTGCAGACAGCAGATTGTGTAATTTTTCAGCCTCCAAAAGCACATGAGACAATTCCCATAATAAGTATCGTCATCTATCTATCTATCTGTCTATCTAGCTATCATCTATCCATCCATCCATCCATCTATCCATCTATCCATGCATCTACTTACCCATCCATCCATCCATCTATCCTATTGGTTCTTTGTCTCTGGAGACCCATGACTAATGCAAGGCCCAAAGATCAGGAACTTCCATGTGGCTCTTTCAGCCTTATTCTCACAAGACAGAGAGTTCTATGGATATTCTCTCAGTTGCTTATTATATTTATTCTCATCTTAATTTGGAAACCAGAGTTTGGTTCAAAAAACCTACTGAATGCATTTAAGTTAAGTCTCCATTTATCACCTAATTCCAAGAAACTACTACTTGGACAAATGGACTAAAGTGTTTTAGATTCATAGGAATTAGTATTAGCACAGAGGCAGTTATAATCCAAACGTCCATGAAATGTCTGTTTTTTTCCATTTCCTAGTACACAAATGCTTTAGTAAATGCCTATAGGTCTTTTTGGGGAAAGCATAAAATTTATAGCACATCCTTCTATTATTCCAGGAGCCTCTTCAATTGTGTCCACTGTTTCATGATCTATTGTCCTGTTCTTTGTGTTCCACTAGAAATTCAAACATCCCTCAAAGGGTAAAATTATTGTAAGATCAGCAGGGTTTTAATAAACATGTTTAATGCCGGGGCGCCTGGATGGCTCAGTCGGTTGAGTGTCCAACTTCAGCTCAGGTCACGAACTCATGGTTTGTGAGTTCAAGCCCCGCATCGGGCTCTGTGCTGACAGCTCAGAGCCTGGAGTTTGCTTCAGATTCTGTATCTCCCTCTCTGTCTGCCCTTCCCCTGCTTATGCTCTGTCTATCTCTGTCTCTCAAAAATAAATAAAAATGTCTAAAAAAAACATGTTTAATGCCAATATTATTTTTCTTTTCACTACTAAGGCATTCTGTTTGAATTCTAAAACATAAGCAAGAATTATAGCAATGGATTCTTTTATTTAACTACTGCCATCACAGAATTAATTAAATGTGATTTCAAAATGGGATGAACAAAATCCAAACTTTCTTTTAGATGGTCATAATATACAAAAAAAAAGATTTTAAAATTGTATTGACAGGTTAAAATGCAAAACAAGAAGCTTTTAATGAGGATTTACCAGTTGTCTCTAATAGTGTGGTAACATTTACCTCTATCATTTGAGGTCTTGGCTATGGTTAAGCTCTGAATGGGGCTTCTGTCAGTGAAAAAAAAAAATCTCAATTCTCATGAAGAAATCAATTAATTTTTTTTTTACTTTAGCAATCTAGACACTGTAAGCATCTTTTTACCACATTGCTCAAAAGCTTAAAAAAACTATGACTTTCAATATATATCTATGTTAGATAAAATTTTTTATTGATGATTAAAGGTGATAAGATATAATGCTAAAGGTCTTCTAGAGGTAAAATTTTATTAGAAGGCAAAATGTTATAAAGAAAAGAGCACATGTTTCTATATCAGAGAGACCAACTTTTGCATAATGGATCTGCCACTAGTTTTTAAACTTAGAGATTTAACTTTTCTGAACCCTGCTTTATGAACTTGAGTTAGAAATAGAAACACCTACCTTATAGTTTCAGCAATAATATGTAAAAATCATGTGGTACGTGTGGTGACTATCAAAGAGTAGTTATTGGTTATATGATTTAAAACAGAAAAATTACGAAATAATTATTTCATTTAAATGTATTCTGCATAAACATATTTGAAAAGATTCATATCGTTGATATGAATCTTTATAACGTTTTGTGACAGCAACGTCTCCCCTTCCATGGCCTACCCACCCACATTTCAATCACCCTTTATGAATGATTATGCAGACTAACACTGGGGCTTAATTTATCCTGGGCATTGAGGGCCCTCAGCAGTTGTTGAATGTGTGGTACAGAGGTCTAGGAGGCCACAGCCGGGACTCACACACCAGGTGCAACTAAAGGGGGCAGTATTTTTAACCATTTTAAACTTTGGTCTTTAGAGTAAAATTTAATCTGAAGGAAGAATTTTATGCTGCCCATATTTTGAAAACCACTAGCCTCGACCATTTCTTCCTAGCTTTTTGAGAATAACAGAAACTAGTAACCATAAACAAGAGCCAGATTGATGTCATTTTCTGTTTCTCCATTAAATACCTACTGTATATAAATGGGGGACATTAAATTGAGACTAACCTGAGCACAAGGCCATGTGTTTTTATGATCCTATAAAAGGAAATTTAGTTTTCATTGTAGTGTTTTCCCTTCTATTAAAATGAAGTAACTCTAATTCTCATCATTAAAATATACTTATTTCAAAATGTATTATATTTTCCCTTTTACAACTTCTTTTTTTTTTTAATTTTTTTTTCAACGTTTATTTATTTTTGGGACAGAGAGAGACAGAGCATGAACGGGGGAGGAGCAGAGAGAGAGGGAGACACAGAATCGGAAACAGGCTCCAGGCTCTGAGCCATCAGGCCAGAGCCTGACGCGGGGCTCGAACTCACGGACTGCGAGATCATGACCTGGCTGAAGTCGGACGCTTAACCGACTGTGCCACCCAGGCGCCCCAATATTTTCCCTTTTACAACTTCTAAAGTTTGTCTCCAGTTCCTCTCTTCACGAGTTTAAGAAATAACAGCTAACATTATGTAACATCTAAAATTTGTGTCAACATTCTCTGATCTTTAAAAAAAAACCACACACTTTGTCAAACATTTTATTGCCACTCTTCCATGCTGTTCAGATTTATTTTTTCTTTCATTTAGCATTTAAAGAAAATGGATTTGTCTATTTTTTTTCTGGAAATGAGCAGGTCTGGGCTGAAATAAGAGGTCTGGAGTCCCCAGAGATATTCCTGGCAGCACATATTGAGTCCCTACTACCTTGATTTGGGGTGCTTCCACTTGGGAATATAATAGGTACAGTGCATATAGCTTGGGACTATCTTTATAAATCATTCATGCATGAACATTCTTGAAAATAACTCTTTTTTGCCCTTGCATTTTGTATTTATCCTAAAGAGCATTGCTTGGCCTAGCTGAAGTTGTGTTTTTCAATACCACCTTTCTAAGGCATCACATTTTTGAAAAAAATTTTTAATGTTTATTTATTTTGAGAGAGAGACAGAGACAGAGACAGAGCTTGAGAGGGGAAGGGCCAGGGAGAGACGGAGACATAGAATCTGTCAGCACAGAGCCCGATGTGGGGCTGGAACTCATGAACCGCGAGATCATGACTTGAGCCAGAGTCGCACGCTTAACTGACTGAGCCACCCAGGCGTCCCTAAGGCATCACATTTTTTTTTTTAAATTTATCACAGCTTTCTGTCAAAAAAGATCTCTGAAGTCTAAGTCACTTCCTTTTGTATAGCACTTGCCATATCCACTGACAAAAAAAGAAACAAACAAAAAAGTCCCACAAAATCTCCCAGTACAAAATAACAAGAACAAAAATTCAAAGCCTTTTATCCTAACAAGCATTTAGCAGAGTTATCAGATTATAATTGAATATTATTTAAAATTAAATCAAAGATAAGTTTTACCTCTCCAATATCGATTAAAAACTTACAAAATTATCAGGAAATGCTACTAGAAATTTGTATTATGGATATATAACCTAAAAGAAAAACTCAATATCCATGAAAACCTCTCAGAACAAAGATGTCATTGTCATATTTATTATCATAGTAACAACAGAAATAAAGACAATAATAATGACAATTCTTCATCTCAGTTATTTACTAGAGCAATGGGTAAGCTGACTGTGGAGAATTTTCTGAGCGGAATATTGTGTGTTCCATTGAAATTATAATTACAGAGTTTATAAAAGTTTATAAAAGAGTTTATGCTGACATACTAAGTAAAAAAAATTAAGTAAATGTGAAATTATGACTATGTAAATATGCAAAAATTCATAGCAAAAAGCTAAAATGAAATGCCCTACATTTTATAGTTGTTTTGAAGAATTGAGGTATTTGGGTAATTTTCTTCTTCATTTTATTTGCCTTGCTTTCAGGTTTATTCATTTAAAAATATTTACTGAATATCTATTGTGATGAAGCAATTACTAGGGGAATTGGGATGATAATAATAGCAAGTCAGTTAAAGTCATTTTCTCATGGAGCTTTCAATGTAGTGAAGGTAATGGTTATTAAACATAATTACACAGAAACTTCTGAAATTACAGCGAAGAGAGGTAACATGCAATGAAAACATATAAAATAAACACATAACTTGCTTTGAAGATTTACTTTTTGGAACAAGTAACATTTTGTATTTGTCAAGGTTCCCCAGAGAAACAGAACCAATATGTATCTAGGAACAGATTTATTATAAGGTTATGGAGGCTAAGAAATCACAAGATGTGCAAGATGGAGATCCAGAAAAGCCAGTGATATTGTTTAAAGGCCTGAGAGCCAAAACTCTGACGATGTAGATTCTAGTTTGAATCTGAGGCCCTGAGAACTGAAAATAGGATAACAGCAGGATAACTTCGATGTTCCAGCTCTAGCAATCAGGCAGAGAACAAATTCAACTTTTCTTTGCCTTTTTCTTCTATTCAGGATTTTAATGAATGAGATGATGCCCTCTCATATTGTGGGGGTCTGTATGATTTATTCAGTCTACCAAATAAAATACTAATTTCTTCTAGAAATACCCCCCACAGACACACTCAGAAAAAATGTTTAACCAGACACCTGGACATCCCAAGCAAGATCTAGTCAAGTTGATATGTAAAATTAACCATTACACATATACTTTCTGAATTGATAATTTTCATAATGGAATTTTTTATTTCATAGTAATAAACATTCTTGAGCATAGTTCTCAGTCCAAGAATTAAAACAACACCAAAAGTTGAAATGTACCAGTGTATTCTTTCTCTATGTCCTCCAGAAGACAAGCACCATGTTTAATTTTGAATTTATTACAGTTGAAACTTTTTTTGCCTTTTATTATCATTAAATATTCTTAAATATATAACAATTATATGGTTTATTTTTACTAGTTTTACTCTATAATATGCTCTTTATGTTATGTATAACCTTCTGGTACTTGCATTTTTACTCAATATTATATTAAATTAGACATTTCTAGTGTTCATAATTGTTCTCATCCTTTCCTAGCTTTCTCATAGTTGGTTAGGGTCACAGGATAAATTTTGACCAATAGATACTAAGCAGAAGTAGTGTGTGTTATTCTGGGCTGCAGTAATTAATTGTTGCTGTACAACTGGCTCTAATGCTCTCTTTTTACATGATCGTGGAGGAGTTTCACTGTTAAGTTGGTGTGGTATCAAAGAGTCAAAGCATCCTGAATATATAAGCCACTGAAGAAAGGCCAGGGGGTCATGAAAATTATGTAGACCACGGATTAGCAGCTATAGTCCGTGGTCCAAATCCAACACCCTGCCTATTTTTGAATACAAAATTTTGTTGGAACATAGCTATGCCCATTCATCGATATATTGTCTTTGGCTGTTTTCATGCTTTGATAGGTGTGATAGAGACTGTATAACCCATAAAACCTAAAATACTTACTATCTAGCTCCTTACAAAAAAGTTTGCTGATCCCTGCTCTAGATTGAGGGCACTATTAGAATGAACAATGCTAAACCTTTGTGCTGTTTAGTCATCAAGATTAACATATGTTATTTTTGCAGTGGCGTGATGTGTCCTACATCAACTAATGCACTAATATTCATCCATATCATGACATGTAGCTGTAGCTCATTCATTTTCAGTGCTGTTCAGCACTCCTTTTCGTGATTATGGCATAGTTTATGTAACCAAGTCCTGCTGATGGAATTTCAGTTATTTGTAATTTTTTTTTTTTTTAACAAAAAGCATTGCTTCAAAGATTTCAATTTTCTGTAATGGAAGAATAGCTCCTATTATACCAAGCCTCCCACAGTTAAAAACTGTAAACTCTAGACATAATAAAAAAATTATTTGGGGGGCACTGAAGAGTGGACTGAAAGAAGGGAGATACTTGTTAGGGTCACTAATTGGAAGAAAAGAACTGTACTGTGTGAACTTTTATGCCTTTTAGACTAAGGCCCCAGTACATGCTGTATTAGGTGGCTAAAAAAAAAAACATTAAAAAAAATCTTTCATTATTCTGGTCTTGAAAAACCATAGGATAGAATTTGATACAGCCATGACAACTGAAAACTGAGAAACAGAGATCATGGAAAGGAAAGAGACAAAGAGGGGAGATGAAATTTATTTGTATAATTTCTGCTCAAATCTTTGTGTAGCCCCTAAACTGCACATGTGCTAGGTACATTCCAGGCAATTCCTTCCAAGCAGGAAGTGAGGTAAAATTACAACAGCCACTCACCACAAGGAAAACTATCGGTAGTCTGAATTTGAATTAAGACAAGATACCTTCCTGTAAAAAAAAATCCTTTTTTGAGAAACACAACAAAATCCAGAGTGTTTATAATGTGTAATTCATAAGACTCAGGATAAAGTCTACTATGCCCTCCAGTATATTTTTTTAAAAAGGAAGTGATTAACTATACTCAAAAGAAAAGACAATCAGTGAAAAATGAACCTGAGATAAGATGATAGAATTAGCAGACAAGGATTATGAGAGCAGTGGTTATTGCATCTATGATTATGGGTATGAAGGAAAATTTGCCTCTAATGAATGAGAGAAATGAAATGTCAGATCATCAATAGAGACTTTAAGAAACAAGTGGAAATTCTATGGCACAAAAACAGACACTCAGATCAATGGAACAGAATAGAGAACCCAGAAATGGACCCACAAAATATTTGGTCAACTCATCTTTGACAAAGCAGGAAAGAATATCCAGTGGAATAAAGACAGTCTCTTTAGCAAATGGTGCTTGGAAAACTGGATAGCAACATGCAGAAAAATGAACTTGGACCACTTTCTTACACCATACACAAAAATAAACTCAAAATGGATGAAAGACATAAACATAAGACAGGAAGCCGTGAAAATCCTAGAGGAGAAAGAAGGCAAAAACGTTTTTGATCTCGGCCACAGAAACTTCTTACTCAACACATCTCCGGAGGCAAGGGAAACAAAAGCAAAAATGAACTACTGGGACCTCCTCAAAATAAAAAGCTTCTGCACAGTGAGGGAAACAATCAGCAAAACTTAAAGGCAACCGATGGAGTGGGAGAAGATATTTGCAAACAACGTATCAGATAAAAGGTTAGTATCAAACTCAACACCCAAAAACCAAATAATCCAGTGAAGAAATGGGCAAAAGACATGAATATACACTTCTCCAAAGAAGACATCCAGACGGCCAACCAATACATGAAAAAATGCTCAACATCACTCGTCATCAGGGAAATACAAATCAAAACCACAATGAGATTCCACTTCACAGCTGTCAGGATGGCTAACATTAACAACTCAGGCAACAACAGATGTTGGCGAGGATAAGGAGAGAGAGGATCTCTTTTGCATTGCTGGTGGGAATGCAAACTGGTGCAGCCGCTCTGGAAAACAGTATGGAGGTTCCTCAAAAACTTAAAAATAGAAATACCCTACGACCCAGCAATTGCACTACTGAGTATTTATCTAGGGGATACAGTTATGCTCTTTCAAAGGGGCACATCCACCCCAATGTTTATAGCAGTGTTATCAACAATAGCTAACATATGGAAAGAGCCCAAATGTCCATCAACAGATGAATGGATAAAGAAAATGTGGTATATACAATGGAGTATTACTCAGCAATCAAAAAGAATGAAATCTTGCCATTTGCAACTATGTGGATGGAACTGGAGGGTATTATGCTAAGCGAAATTAGAGAAAGACAGATATCATGACTTAACTCATAGGAGGAATTTAAGATAAAAAACAGATGAACATAAGGGAAGGGAGGCAAAGATGATATAAAAACAGGGAAGGGCACAAAACATAAAAGACTCATACAGAGAACAAACAGAGGGTTGCTGGAGGTGTTCTGGGAGGGAGGATGGGCTAAATGGGTAAGGGGCATTAAGTTGTCTACTCCTGAAATCATTGTTGTACTATATGCTAACTAACTTGGATGTAAATTAAATAATAAATAAATTAATCTGAGATCTGAATATATATATAGTAAATAAAAAAAGTAAATAAAGTAAATAAAAAAAGTTATAAAGTAAAGTAAATAAAAAAAGTTACAAATGGAAACTCTAGAATTGAAAAATACCATATCTGCAGTATCTGAATGGGCTTAATAGCATATTAGAAATGACAAAAGATTTCGGTACATATGAATAGAATTAACCAATGCAGAGAAAGAAAAAGTAGACATATCCAGAGTTCTGTGGGACAATTTCAGAAATTTTAAATGTCCATAATTAAGGTTCTTGAATTAAATGAGAGAGAGAGAAATAGGGGGAAAAAGTGTTTGAAATAATATCAAAATTCCTAAAGTTGGTGAAGAACATACTTGATGGGTACAAGAAGTTCAGTTAACCTCAAGCTGAATACATATAAGAAATCACACTTAAGGATATTATGGTCAAACTGCTGAAATTAAAAGATGAAGAAGAATATTAGAAGTAGCAATTAAAAAGTAGGCAAAAGATCTGAATAAACATCTCACAGAAGAAGATGTACAAGTGGAAAATAAGCATATAAAAAGAGATGCTCAATATCAGAAGTTATTAAGGAATTGCAAATTAAAACAATGAGATACTGCTATGCAACTATTAGAAAGCCTCAAACCCCGAATACTGAAAACACCAAATGGTAGCAAGGGCACAGAGTAACAGAAACTCTAATTCATTTCTGGTGGGATTGTAAAATGGTACAGCCACTTTGGAAGGCAGTTTAGTGGTTTCTTACTGAACCCAACATACTCTTACCATGTGATCCTGCACTCACATTCCTTGGTCTTTACCCAAATGAGTTGAAAACTTTTGTCTACCAAAAAATATGTATATAAATGTTATAGCAGCTCTATTCATAATTGCTAAAACGTAGATGCAAATAAGATGTCTTCAGTAGGTGAATGGATATGAATAAATCCAGACAAGGGACTATTTTTCAGTGATAAAAATAAATGAGCTATTAAGCCACAAAAAGACATGAAAGAATCTTAAATGTTTATTGATAATTAAAAAAAGAGTAGTCTGAAAAGCTAAATACTTGTCAACTACAATAATATTCTGGAAAAGGCAAAACTATGGAGATGGTAGAAAGATTAGTGGTTGACAGAGACTGAGGGAGAGAGAGGGAGTTATGAATAACTGTAGCACATGAGATTTTTAGGACAGTGAAACTACTCTGTATGGTACTATAATAGTGGGTACTTGTCCTTATGCATTTGCCAAAAGCCACAGAATAGATGGATGAAAGACAACTCTCAGGTAATGAGATTTGGCTGGAACCACACTAATCTTAGAGAATAATTTGAGGATGATGAACCTAGTAATGATTACAGGGGATGTTTCAAGTTATTTATTTATTTTTAATACCAAACACAGTAATTGTTGCAAAACATGTGCCATGTTTATAAAATTTTTAACATAGTTTTACTAGTAATATTTTATATTAGTAATACTAGTACTATACTTTGATATTTTAATTACTATTAAAGTTTTCTAGGTATTCTTGAAAGTGATTCTCATGTGCTATTCTCTGGCTTAATTCTTTTGAGGATGTATGATTCTACAATTCTAGAAAGATTTTTCTATTTTTGATTATTCAGCATCAATTTAAATTCAGTGCATGGTAATTTCTTTAAAAATTATTAGAAGTTTTCTTATAAAATTAGATAAAGGGAAGTGTATTTCATTAGTGAAGTCAAGATAACATTTTAGATTTGACTTTTGATCCCCAAGTTAACAATTAACCAAATAATTACAACTCCACATTTTCTTCGTCTCCAATTGTTTCAGTTCAAGAAGATTTGGTTTGGGAGCTTAGCTTACAGTTTGTATAATAGTAATGTTCAAATGAAAAAGAGTATCATAAAACAACACAATTTTAATATGCCCATAATGTTCTTGACATTTTGAAAACTTAGTTGAAATAATAAAAGGAAACAATGGGTTGAAATATAGTTACATGCAATAGAAAGTTTTATGGTGGACGCCTGGGTGGCTCAGTCAGTTAAGCCTCTGACTGTGGCTCAGGTTATGATCTTGTGGTTCATGAATGAATTAGAGCCCCGCTTCCGGCTCTGTGCTGATAGCTCAGAGTCTGGAGCCTGCTTTGGATTCTGTGTCTCCTTCTCTCTGCCCCTCCCCTGCTCCTGTTCTCTCTCTCTCTCTCTCAAAGAATAAATAAACATTAAACTTTTTTTAAAAAAAGAAACTTTTATGCTAGACCGGTGAAAAGGAAGTTAATAGGTCTCATTCACATTCTCTGTAACTATTATTCTACAATGTCAGTTAATTACTGCAGAAGAGGTGGTGTTTCTGCCAAATTTCCCAGTGTACTTTGGCATTGCCCTCTCCTTGTCTGTTTCTGAGGTCTATTTGGTAAAGGAGTGCAGATTTTAGAATCTTCACTGAAATTTGACTGTTTTGATCCTCCTTTCACAGAGAAGATGTAAATGAGAGCCCTGAGGGACTATTAAATAACAATAAGGTACAAATAAATAGATTCTGATCAACTGGATAATAACATTTGTTCCGAGTAGAAAGAAAAGGTGGATAAAATATGAAAAATTAAAGTACTCCATTTGTTCTTTCAGAATAGAAATGACTTTTATCATATTTCGTTTTCTTCATGATGATGACATAGTAACTGGAGGTAAAATAATTGAAGCAGTATGATGAACTCTAGTTAGGAATGGCTACCTTTTTTACATTAATTAGTTGCTTTTGGAAGTTGAAGAATCGTGGGACTTTAGAGAAATAGAGAAAAAAGGAAACTAGACTTTAAGCTAGACATTTCCAAAGAAGTCCTTTTGATTTTTGTTTTTGTATTTTAGTGTTGGTGTATGTACCATCCAAATGGATGTTGATATAAAAGATGAAGATGCCTATCCTCAGCAAATAATCATAGTTACACCTTTTCAATATTTCCAGAGGAGGATTTACATTCTTTCTCCTTAATCTATCCCAATGCTTTGCATACTTCACAAGCCAGGCCACATAACAAGCACTTGGTTCGTCAAACAAGTTCTCAGCAAACCTCAATTAATCTAAATACACATTTCTTTATGAAAATGATTACTGCCAAAATATGCCAAATGTGTCAGAAGATATCATGCATGATATTTTCATGCAGGAAATAAATTGCTAAAAGAGAGAGAAAAAGAGTAGAGTTGGTTCTCAAGTGATGGTGATGCCACTGTCACTCATATGTCCTCATTTCTTTCCTGCCAGAATGTTTCCGTGCTATTGTGTAGTCCCAGGCAGGCCATCTGTTCCTGTTGTCAGGGCCAGTAAGCTTAAGGTGATTAGAGGGTGCTACATTCTTGGTTTCTGAGGAGATCAGTTAGCTACACACAGAGAAGCATTCTGGGTTTTTTGGCTACTTCCTATACTCTCAAATCATATAAACTCTCCTGCAAATATGCGCAATGTGTTATGTGAGAGATTAGATACAAGTGTATGAAGCCAGTGGAAATCTAGTATAATCACATTACTTTAGCGGTTAAGAGCCTGTCTTTAATCAAACAACTGGACTGAAATTTTGGCTCAGTTATTTACTAGTTCCATGACCTTGGGCAACTTAATAACATACTTTAAGCCTTAGTATCCTCATTTGTGAATCTTAGAGGTAATAAAAGTACCTTTCTATTATATGTGTTTAAGAAGTAATGCATGTAAAAGTCTTACCAGAGTGCCTAGCTTATTGTAAGCTTGCAATCTTCATTAGCTATTATTATTATATGCCTTATTAAGTTGGTGCAATAGCAATTTTAGTCTTTTATTAATGACTTCAATAAAATTACAAAATAAAATTGAAACATGTACAGTGTATTGTACTTTATTGTAGATTGAAGTAAAGATAAGTGATAGCATATTCTCAAGATCATACAATGTTACCCATGGCTGATTTGGGAATAATATATTATTCTCTGACTTGATCCAAAGTTCCCTCCACCAGCCTAGGATACTTAAATAGACTTGGTTTTTATAAAGACTTGCCAGTTTATGCAGTAGGTACAATTTGCTTTATGTGTTTTAGTTGAAGTGAAATATCCATTATTATTTGATTTCAAAATAAGCATAGTTTGAAATTATTGGCAACAATGGGCACTACTGGAGAATATATAAATGCATGGAGAAAAGCATTGTAACAGTTCAGAAAATCTCTTGGAGAAGATACAATTTTAATGAGTGATTTTTGGCTAAACACTATCCCTTGTCATTTATTCAAATAAGTGCACATAAATAAAAACAAAGTAAATTAACAATTGGAGAAATTTTAGCTGAAGTTAATCAACAGAACTTAGCCAACAGAAATCTAGTAGGTCAGACACCACTATCCATTCCTTGGTAAAGGGGTAGGGTGTTGCCTCTTTTCCAAGAAATTGTTTTATTTTTCTAAATCACATTCCTTTTTGAAACATGTTTTTAGGGGCGCCTGGGTGGCTCAGTCGGTTAAGCATCCGACTTCAGCTCAGGTCATGACCTCGCAGTCCGTGAGTTCGAGCCCCGCGTCGGGCTGACAGCTCAGAGCCTGGAGCCTGCTTCAGATTCTGTGTCTCCCTCTCTCTCTGACCCTTCCCCATTCATGCTCTGTCTCTCTCTGTCTCAAAAATAAATAAACATTAAAAAAAAATTGAAACATGTTTTTAGATATTTGACTATTTTTAAAGTTTTTGCCTGGATATTCCAAGAATTTCCTGCAAGGAGTCCCAGGACTGTGTTCCATACAAAGATGTACCTTATAAATTTAGCAATGCCTTACAAAATGTTTTGTTTACCGTGTTCAAATTAGCAAATTCTTTCCCAAATGTAGTATTTCAGTTATTCTTGGTTATCCTTTTATAGTTACTGCAATGCAGATATACTTAACTAAGGGATACAGATTTTATAATATAAGAATGTCTGCAGTATCTCCATTTAGCTTGTAATCTTTGCATTTGGCTCATTTATATATTCTGGTACTACCCATTCATTCCTCACAATACCGTTCTAGTATTATTTACCATTAATATCAGTAGGCTGTAGAGTCAAGTTATGAATTATGTAAGATTTTCTTTAGTACTTAATGTGTTACACACATTGTGACAACCAAGTGGGCCCTATAGCACAACACACTCTTCCCTTAAGGATTAAGGATTTCACAGGGCTGTGGGGGAAGACAAAGAGATAACTGACCAGAATTAGCATTATAAGGAATATACTAAAATGGTGGTAGAAAGTATCATGAGGAAATAGAGGACTTCATTTAATTGTAATTAGTATTTCAATTCCCAAACCCATGGGTTAGTCAGGTCATGTAACAAGTTATAGTGTCTGAGATGTACATCAGAAGACAATAGGCAGAATTCCAGCAGGGGGAAAATCCATGATTTTCATTTAACCCTTCACCTTATTTCCATTCCTCATATATGTCAAATTCATTGCTTCCTTAAGTGTCTAGCTGATACTATTGACTCTACTACGAATCATTTCTCATGAGAATTTTATCATGGTCAATTCCTTCCTGCCATTTAGGTCTCAGCTGAAACGTCACCTTTCAGATAGGCATTCCTCAATCTCTTTCAAGTCACCCCCTTTATTTCCTTTGTGGTATTTCTCAGTTTTTATCATTTATTTGTTTTCTTACTGATTGTTATTTTTTTCCTGTCCACCCTTATTTGTTCCTCTCAGTATGATACAAATATCATGAGGATAAGGATATTGCCTTATTCCCTGCTCTGTCCCTAGTGCTGAGGGACTGTGTTGGATTACCAGTAGATGCTCAAAAACTATGTGTCCAGTGGATGAATGCATGAATGACAATAAGTGAATAAAAGCGTTGGGGTCCAAATTAAAACATATTTATTTAGATAAGTACTTCAACCACTGAAGAAGAGGAGCTGATATATAGGGACTTGCATGAGGCTGACTAATGAGCTTCCAGCATAGAATTTCTTCAGTTCCTCCTTTTGGGACTGTTAGAGTGTGGTAAAGGCCTGAACCTACAGGTAAAAATTAAATAAATCTTAACAGAATACAGTATGAAAGCAGTGAAAAAAATCACTGTATTGTTTTACCCACCCCTTATAAAAATAAAAATTTTTAAAAATGAATAAGCATTCTTAAAACAGAGCTTTTTAATTTTATGCACAAAAGTGAGTAAAGTTTAGCATAGTTGGGCATATCCAAAATTTGGGGTTATTTGTGTTTACAAAAGAGAAGGCAAATTTTGCTTCCAGCCATGCCAGGCTAACAGGGACTGAATTCATCCTCTTGCTCTAAAATAACTAGTAAACAAGGTAGAATATGTGAAATAATGTTTTTTTTTTAGATACTGGATTACAGGATTCACAGAACTGTGATGATTAGAGAAGAGAAATTAAAATGTTAAGCCTAATGATTGCAATAATTTACTGCTAGAAAATGTTTCCAGACATCACAAATAAAGGAGAATCTAGATAATGTCTGGCAGCCACTTGAAGTTAAGAAGCACAAGCAGAAACCTGGTTAAATAAAGGTCAATAGATTTGTATGACAGAAAATGTAAGAGGATGGAGTTGCCAGAGAGAGAAAGCTCTGAAGATCTTAACAGTTCCCTGGGTTTTTTCAGAGAATCAGTCTGATCATGAGTGAGAAGATGCTTCCCAATGCCAGGGAAAGACCACAAAAAAGCAATAGTTAAAAAACAAAAAAACAAAAACAAACATACAACTCCTGGAGCTCATGCAAAACTGGGAGTTCCACAAATCAGAGTATAAGGATCTGAAATACATGGGACATTGGGTAGGATCTTAATAGTGGGCCTAAATTAGCCTTGACTAAAGGCTACTCTGGACCCAACCAAGGAAACACTAAGCATCAGCCTTGAAAGGAGATGGTGGATCATCAGTTTTTCTAAGCTCACTGCTCCCCACAAAAAAAACAGTACCTGAAATATTAAAAATGAACCTGAATACTGAAGGACTGAGCAGGTATAGATACCTGGGTCAGTATAGTGATAAACAAAGTCAACCAAAGCACAATCATAAAATGCTATTCCTAGAAGTGAAAATCTAATAGAAATAACTGGGCAGAACCAGAAGCATGATATCAGTACAGGTGAATTCAGAATTCCATGAGAAAGAATGGAAATGGGCCCAACAGAACTTAAAATAATATTGTCTTGTTTGTTTTTGTAAAATGCCTATAGTCTTTTGTGTCTGAAGGGAAGGAGCTTTAAGGACATAGATCAACTTCAGAGAATTTTGGTGTCAGAAAATAGTGTTAGTTTACTATTATTTATACCAAAACAATAATACACACTTAACATAAAAATGATTTTCCCTAAAAAAGGAAAACCCATATAAGGGCTGCAATAAATATTCCCTTATCTAATTCGTTTTATCATATTCTATTCAAGCAACATACATTCCAACACATTCCAACATACATTCTAATTCATTCCACCTTTCCCACTATACTAGGAACATCTGAGGCATTAAAGTTATACCTTTATGGTAGATTTACATAAGCTACTTTGCAAGAGAAGACAAATAAGTTAGCAGCAGATCTCTTCAAGAAACTTGGCAGGCCAGAGGGAGTGGCAGGATATATTCAACATGCTAAATGGGAGAAATCTACAGCCAAGAATACTCTATCCAGCAAGGCTATCATTCAGAATGAGGGAGAGGTAAAGAGTTTCCCAGACAAACAAAAACTAAAGGAGTTTGTGTCCACTAAACCAGCCCTATAAGAAATATACAAGGGAACTCTTTGGGAAACAGACTAGAAAGGAAGAGAGTAAATCTCCAGAAATAATGTCAAAACAAATTCCTATCTTTCAATACTGACTCTGAATGTAAATGGACTAAATGTCAGAATGGATTAAAAAACAAGACTCATCTATGTGCTCCCTACAAGACAGTCATTTCAGTTGTAAAGACATGCAGATTAAAAGCAAAGGAATGGAAAATCATTTATCATGCAAATTGAAGTGTAAAGAAAGCTGGGGTAGCGATACTGATATCTGACAAAATAGACATTAAAACAAAGACTGCAACAAGAGAAGAAAGGCACTATATCATAATAAAGATGTCAACTGAAGAAGGTCTAACAATTATAAATATTTATTGGGAGCAGCCAAATATATGAAATAATTAATAACAAAGATAAAGGAACTCATTGTAATAATACAATAATAGTAGGGGACTTTAACACCACACTTACAGGAATGGGCAGATCATCTAAGCAGAAAATAAATAAGGAAACAATAGTTTTGAATGATACACTTTACCACATAGACTTACCATGTATATTCAGAACATTTTATCCTAAAGCAGCAGAATACACATTCTTTCTGAGTGCTTATGGGACATTCTCCAGAATAGATTACATACTAGGTCACAAATCAGGCCTCAACATGTGCAAAAAATTGAGAACATACCATGCATATTTTCTAACCACAACACTGTGAAACTTGGAGTCAAGCACAAGAAAAAACTTCAAAAGACCAAAAACACAAGGAAGTTAACATTGTACAAAACATTTCCAACCAGGAAATTAAAGAAGAAATAAAAAAATACATGGGAACAAATGAAAATTAAAACATGATTGTCTGAAACATCTCGGATGCAGCAAAAGTAGTCCTAAAAGGGAAGTATATAGCAATACAGGCCTACTCAAGAAGCAGGAAAAATCTCAAATACAAAACCTAACCTTATACCTAAATGAGCTAGAAAAAGAATAACAAATGAAGCCTAAAGCTAGCAGAAGAAAGGAAATAATAAATATTAGATAAAAAATAAATGATAGAGAAATAAAAAAAAAGGAGTAAAACAGATCAATGAAGTGAGGAGCTGGTTCTTTGAAAAAATTAATAAAATTTATAAACCCCTATAAAAAAGAAAAGAGAAAGGACCCAAATAAATAAAATCATGAATGAGAGAGGAGAGATGGTAACCAACATCACAAAATACAAACAATTAGAATAGAATATTATAAAAAAATTATATGCCAACAAATCAGGCAATCTGGAAGAAATGGATAAATTCCTAGAAACATATAAACCACCAAAACAGAAACAGGAAAATATAAAAAACTTGAACAGATTCATATGAAGCAAAGAAATTGAATTAGTAATCAAAGATCTTCGAACAAGGAGAAATCCAGGGCCTTTTCCATCTGGGAGATGGCTTCCGGGGGAATTCTACCAACATTTAAAGAAAAGTTAATCTCTAATCTTCTCAAACTATTACAAAAAATAGAAATGGAAGGAAAACTTTCAAATTCATTCTACAAAGCTAGCAATACCTTGATTCTAAAACCAAAGACCTCACTAAAAAAGAGAATTACATGGCAATATCCCTATGAACATGGATGCAAAAATTCTCCACAAGATACTAGCAAATCAAATCCAACAGTAAAGAGTCATTTACCACAATCAAGTGGGATTTATTCTTGGGTTGCGAGCATGGTTCAATATTTGTAAATCGGTGATCATGATTCACCACATTAATAAAAGAAGGAATAAAAACCATATGATCCTGTCAATAGGTGCAGCAAAATCATTTAACAAAATATAGCATCCATTCTTGATAAAAACCCTCAACAAAGTAGGTAGAGATGAAATATACTTCAATATCATAAAGGCCATATATGAAAGACCCACAGCTAATACCATCCTCACTGGGGAAAAACCGAGAACTTTTCCTCTAGAGTCAGGAAGAAGATAGGGATGTCCACTCTCACCACTGTTATTTAACACAATACTGGAAGTCCTAGCCTCAGAAATCAGGCAACAAGAAGAAATAAAAGGCATCCACATCAGCAAGGTAGAAGTCAAACTTTCAATATTTGCAAATGACATGAGACTATGTAGAAAACCCAAAAGGCTCCATCAAAAAATTGCTAGAAATGATACAGAAATTCAGTAAAGTCACAGGATACAAACCGAATGTACATAAATCTGTTGCTTTCATATACACCAATTATGAAACAGCAGAAAGAGAAATCAAGGAATCAATCCCACTTACAATTGCACCAAAAACCATAAGATACCTAGGAATAAACCTAACCAAAGAGGTAAATATCTATACTCCGAGAATTATAGAACACTTATGAAAGAAACTGAAGTCAACTCTAATAGTTTCTAATAGTTCTTTGCAGAAAAAAAAAGTTCAATTGTAAATTTAAGTTGGGGGATGAGGTAAAGTGGTGCTGGGTATTAAGGAGAACATTTGTGAGAGCACTGGGTTTTGTGTATAAGTGAGGAATCACTAAATCCTACACATGAAACTAGCATTACAGTGTATGTTAACTAACTGGAATTTAAATTTAAAATACTGGAAGAAAAAATATTTTCAAAAGAAATAAACAGTGATCCTTGTAAGAAAATAAAAAGAAAAGAAAATATTGTATGACTTCCATTATCATTAAGAAAATGGCTAGAATGTTACTATTGCTGGGATAGCCGTTGGAAGACCTGGGATGTAGTCCTGCCCATACACTAATAATCAACATGGCCTTGAACAAATCTCTTGACTTCCATAAGACTAATTTCTTTATCTTTAACTCGAGGAGAGGACAAGATCTCTACAGCCTAGCTCCAGATCTAATATGCTAGCATATTGATAAGCACAGAATAAAATCTTATTTTTCCAGATGTTTCAGATGTGCATTTCCAAGTTCTTTATATGTGTTACTATGCGTATGACATGTGTGTATAGTGTGTGCATGCATATGTACATAATATCATACCTCTTGTCTCAGAAACAAGAATACAAGTTTAGGTAGAAAATTCTTTGATAGGCATATATTTCACTTAGATAAGTGAACCACATGTTAGGATGTAAAACTGATTCACGGATTTTGTGTTTCCTAGACCAATAAATATGCCAGCTCTGTCTTGCTGTTGATATCAGTTACACCCTCACTTTCTGGTTCCTTCTGGTTAATAGACTAGTAAGTCAGTCAAAAGATTAATAAAATAAAGACTGATTGCCTGAAAGAAAAATAGTTTCCAGAAACTTGTCAATGGGAGACTTAAATTTACAATTGAACTTTTTTTTCTGCGAAGTCTATTAGAAAACGAAAATTTAGACTATAGATATGTAACTATTTCAATAAGAATATCTGAGGCTTATTTTCATACCAATAAGCAGTCCGAGTGTCCAAATGTAATTATTTTTTATGAGAAATCTCTCCAAGTTTTTGTTTTATTTACAGTTAGTTAGCATACAGTGTAATATTAGTTTCTGGTGTAGAATTTAGTGATTCATTACTTACATCACAAGTTCCCTCCTTAATCTCATCACCTGTTTAACCCATCCCCACCACCCACCTCCCTTAAGCATCAGTTTATTCTCTACAGTTAAGAGTCTTTTTCTTGGTTCAAATGCAATTGCTTTGACCAAGGGCGGATAATGTTTTCTCAGTGAGTAACTTGCATTAATCTTTTAAAATTAAAACATTCTCAGGGTGCCTGGGTGGCTGAGTTGGTTAAGCTTGCAACTCTTGATTTCGGAACAGGTCATGATCTCATGGTCTGTGAGTTGTGCGCTGACAGTGCAAAGCCTGCTTGGGTTTCTCTCTCTCTTTCTCTCTCCCTCCTTCTGCCCTTCCTCTGCTCATGCACGTGGGTGTTCTGTCTCTGTCTCTCTCTCACAATAAATAAACATAAAAAAATAAAATTGAAACATTCTCCATTAAAAAAAGATTAAACAGTATACAAGTAAAGCAAAATAGGAACCTCTCCCTTACAAACTATTATTATCACTCCCCTTTTTACATGTAACCCCTATCAGGGATGGAGTGTATACCCCCAGGCCTCTCTGTATATGTAGATTTATCTTCAGGTGTACATTTACTTTCATATTTAAATTAAACCATTGTATGCATGTTATGCCTTCTATGTAATATGACTTACATATCTTTCTGTGTTGGTAAGTTTAGATTGATTTCATTGTCTTTAATGGACACAAAATATTCCATAGTATGGATATGCTAAAATGTATTTTAGTATTTGAACCTTGGTGAAGGTTTGATTAAATTCATTGTTTCCCCCTAACACATGCGGCAGTAGAATGGATATCATTTAACATATATGTTTGCAGATATGTGACTATTTATTGTGGTATTAACTCTATGCTATTCATTTTTCACATATACTGCAAATTACATTCCAAAGTAACTCCATTAATTTTCATTCTTACTAACAAAGTGACCATGTACCTATTTCTGTATTCTCAACACAACTTGATGTTTCAAACTTTAAAAATTTTTAAGTCTTATAGATGGGTAAAATCTAGAAATGATCTCACTTTCATTCTCTAACACAGCTAAGACTCAGCAACAATTTATATGCTGATCATTCATCGTGTTCCCTTTGTGAATGAGATGACAGCCTTTCCACATTTCCAGTTGGTCTGCTTTTCTTCTCACATTCTGTATGTTTTCTGCACAGAAATCCTGCTCAGTGAAATACATTGCACATTTTTTCTTCCAGTCTGCTACTTGTATTTTACCTTTGTATGTGGTGTCCTTATTGCACTGATGCTTTTAATTTGTATGCCATCAGATCTGTCAGTCTACTCCTTTGTGTTCTCTACATTATGTGTCTTATACTGAAAGACATTTCCCATTTTAAGATGATTTTTAAAATATGCTATTTTATTTTGTTTTTTTAATGTATTTATCATTTGTTTCCTTAATTTATATGGAATTATGTATTTTAGAGGAGCAAGGTAGTGACTTAAACTGTTTTTTTTCTAGATAACTTATTTTCACAATATCATGTATTAACTGACTTTTCATGACTCATCTTACAAGCATGATTTAAAATGCTACCTGAACTATATCATAAACTAAATTTTATAGATATAAATATCTCTTTATGAACATTATTTAAAGTTATAGTTCTCTGCTTGTCTTCAGGTGCCAATGTAATTTTAAAAATTACTATTGGTTTTAAGTATATTTAAATATATGGTAACACACATCACCACAGATTGTTCCTGTTTTTGTTTTTCAAAATATTGAAATGATTTTGCAATTTTTCCTTCCAAATTAATTTGAAAATTAGTCAAATTTTATAAAAATCCTTGTTGGATCCTGAATAGAAATGACATTGAATTAATAAAATTGGCATTTAATACTAAGTCTCTTCATTTCAGGTTTGATTGATTTGTATGTGTCACTCAAAAATTGTATACTTTTTATCAGGAAGGAACTTTTTTTAGGATCATTTCTATGGGTTTTATCGGTTTTCTTGCAGGATTTAATGAGATTATTTTCTTTTATTCCTTTATAAATTCAGACAGATTTATCAGGGAAGTTCTACTTATTTTACAAGTTTATCTTTATTTGGCTACCTTAATCAATTATCTTATGAATTTAAAATTTTTTGTAAAGTTGATTTATTTATTTTGAGAAGTGGGGAGGGGCAAAGAGAGAGAATTCCAAGCAGGCTCTGCACTGTCAGTGCCTAGCCCGGCGTGGGGCTGGAACTCAGGAACCATGAGATCATGACCTGGGAGGAAATCAAGTCTGACGCTTAACCGACTGAACCACCCAGGCGTCCCATAAATTTAAATTTTTAATTGATTTGTTTTGATCTTATAAGAAGACAATATTAGTCTCTTCAAATAGTTACAGGTTATTTTTAAATTTCTTTTTGGATAATCTTTAGTGAAATATTGATTAATGGCAATGACATTGCGTAGTACTGTCTCATTCTTAATAGCTTTGGTGAGAATATTTCTATCGTGACCTTCATGTATGAAGCTTAGTGCAATGTTTTGGCTCTACCTTTTAATAGAGTGAGAGATTTTGCTTGTGTTTCCAGCTTATTACAGTTTATTTTTTTTAATTAAGCATAAATTTGAATTTTAGCTAACATCTTTTATATTAAATCTTCTCAAAATTCTGAAATGAACCCTGCAGTAGCATGATTTTGTCTATTAATAACTCTGTAGGGACACACTGATAGGCATTATCCCCAGAATAAACTAGTCTTTTTTTAAAAAAAAAATGTTTTTGTAATGTTTTTATTTATTTTTGAGAGACAGAGCATGAGCGGGGGAGAGGCAGAGAGAGGGGGAGACACAGAATCCAAAGCAGGCTCCAGGCTGTGAGCTGTCACTACAGAGCCCAACGTGGGGCTCGAACCCACAAACCCTGAGATGATGTCCTTACTCACAAAGTGTGAGATCATGACCTGAGCCAAAGTCAGATGCTTAATTGAGTGAGCCACCCAGGCGTCCCAAGAGTAAAGTAGTCTTAAAGCAGGTGGTACTGTGAGAACCCAGGACCTTGATCTATGTGCAGGGCCAAAAAGAGATTATGATTATATTTCTTATTCTCCAGATTTTAATTCTAAAAAAAAAAATTTAACGTTTATTTATTTTTGAGACAGAGGGAGACAGAGCATGAACGGGGGAGGGTCAGAGAGAGGGAGACACAGAATCTGAAACAGGCTCCAGGCTCTGAGCTGTCAGCACAGAGCCGACGCGGGGTTCGAACTCACAGACCGCGAGTTCATGACCTGAACCGAAGTCTGCCGCTCAACCGACTGAGCCACCCAGGTGCCCCTCCAGATTTTAATTCTAAAAAACATGATGTCTGTTGTAGAATATTATCATAGTGCTGATCAGATACAAAAACAAAGGAAGTGATCCAGTTATTTGAAACAACCAGCTACTTCTATCTAATAGATCAAATATGAATGCATTACTTTTTCAACTAATCCAGATGTCAAAGACTTGTTACGTCTATGTTCACAAGAGATACTGATCTGTAGTTTTTCTTTTCTAGTTTTAGTTTAATGATAATAGAGCATGAGAGTATTGCCTAACCTAACAGAATGAGCTAGGGAGTATTCCCTATGTTTCTATCCTCTGAAAGAGAGTTTGGAAAACTGGTATAATTTCTTCCTTAAATGTTTGGTAGAATTTACCAATGAATCCATCTTGGCCTGGTAATTTTTTTTCTGGAAAAATATTAATTATTGATTCAATTTCTTTAATAGATATAGACCTATTCAGGTTATCTTTTTCTAGTTTCTTTTTTTTTTCACTTGTGTGAGTTTTAATAGTTATGTCTTTTAGATTTTTGGTCTATTTCAATTAGGTAAACAAATATGTGGACATAGAGTTGTTTTGGTATATCTTTATTATCTTTTTATTCTCCATGGGTTCTGCAATGATGTCCCCCCCTTTCATTTCTGATATTACTAAATTGTGTCTTCTCTTTTTTTTTTCTTTCTTAGTGATTCCACCTAAAGACCTACACATTTGGTCACCTGGGTGGCTCAGTGGGTTAAGCGTCTGACTCTTGATCTGAGCTCAAGTCATGATCTCACAGTTTGTGAGTTCGAACTCCCTTGTTGCATCTGGCTTTGCACTGACAGTGCAGAGTTAGCTTGAGATTCTGTCTCTCCCTCTATCTGCCCCTTCCCCATTTGCACTCTCTCTCCTTCTCTCTCTCAAAATAAATAAATAAACTTAAAAAAAAAAAAAGACTTACAGGTTTTGTTGATCTTTGTAAAGAAACAGGTTTGATCTCATTGTTTTTTTTCAACTGATTTCCTTTCATCAATTTTATTGATTTCTGCTCTAATTCTTATTATTCCTTTTTTCTGCTTACCTTGGATTTAATTTGCTCTTCTTTTCTCATTTATTAAAGTAGAAGCATTATTTATTATAAGTCTTTTTTCTAATATATGCATACAATGATATAGTTTTCCTTTTACTGCATCCCACAAATTTTGCTAAATTGGATTTTCATTTTCACTAAGTTTAAAGTATTTTTAAATTTCTCTTGAGGTTTCTTCTTTGACTCATGTGTAATTTAGAAGTGTGTTGTTTAATCTCCACATATGTTTGGATTTTCCATTTAACTTTTGTTACTGATTTGTAGTTTAATTACACTGTGGTCTGAGAGCAGACATTGTATAATTTCTATTGTTTTAAATTTGTTATGTGTGTTTATGGCTTAGACCTCAGTCTATCTTGGTTATTGCTCTGCATGAGAATGAAAAAGAAATGTATTCTGCTGTTTTGGGATAAAATAGTTATAGATGTCATTTATATCCAGTTATGATTGTGTTGTTGAGTTCAAGTATGTCCTCACTGATTTTCTGCCTGTTGGATCTGTCCAATCTGAGAAGGTGGTATTGTAGTCTCCAAATATGATAGTGGACTTATCTATCTATCCTTGCAGTTCTATCAGGTTTGGACTCATGTGGTTTGATGCTCTGTTATTAGTTGTATACATAGTAAGAATTGTTATGCCTTCTTGGAGAATTGACCTCTATATCATTATGTAATGCTCTCCTTTATTCTTGATAACTTTCCTTATATTGATGTCTTCTTTGTCTGAAATTGATACAGCAACTTCTGCTTTCTTTTGTTTTCCATCCATTTACTATTAATCTATATATGTCTTTATATTTAAAGTGAGTCTTTATATTTAAAGTGAGTTTCTTGTGGACAAATATAGTTGGATCTTTTCTTGGATCCTTCCAGCAATCTCTTTTGATTGGTGCACTTAGAGTATTGCCATTCAAAGTGATTATTTTTTATAGTTTGATTAATATTTGCCATATTTGTTACTGTTTTATATTTGTTGCCCTTGTTTATTCCTATTTTTTCTACTCTTTCTGCCTCTTGTGGTTTTAAGTGAACATATTATATGATTCCATCTTCTCTTAGCATGTTTTACTTATTTTTTTACTTTTTGTAGTGGCTTCTCTACAATTCATAGCACACAGTTACAAATAATCTAAGTCCACTTTCAGAAGACACTATACCATTTCACAGATACTCTGAGTACCTTATAATAACAGAATAACCCTAATTCCTTTTCCCTGTCACTTTTATCATTACTGCCTTTCATTTCACTTTTAAATAAACGTACATAAGCATATATATATAGTACAAGGGACAGAAGGAAAGAATATCTATATGAATATGTATATAAAATATATATGTGCATATCATATATATGCATACATAATTAAGTACATCATTGCTATTTGAACACACTGATATGTTAGATCTATTAGGAATATTAAAAATAAAAAAGGATATGAAAAATTAAAGTTTTTGTTTTATCTTTACTTATTCCTTCTTTGAGTTTTTCCTTTCTTTGTGTATATTCAAGCTTATGACTTATATTATTTTCTTCTCTCTAAAGAACTTTTAACATTTCTTGCAAGGCAGATCTACTTGTAACAAATTCCTTCAGTTTTTGTTTGTCTGATGAAGTCTTTGTTTCTTGTTCACTTTTGAAGGATAATTTTGCAGAGTGTAGAATTGTACGTTGTTTTTTTTTATTTTTTGTCTTTATCTCAACACTTTAAATATCTTACTCTATTCTCTTCTTGTTTGCATGGTCTCTGAGGAAAAGCCATGTAATGTTTTTATTTGTTCCTTTATAGATAAGGTGGTTTTTTTTTCTTTGGTTTCTTTCAATGTTTCTTCTTTATTTTTGATGTCCTTTAGTTTGAAAATGATATGGCTGGGTGTAGTTTTATTTTTAATTTATCATGTTTGGTATTCTCTGAGTCTCTTGAATCTATGGTTTGTGACTGACATTAATTTAAGGAAATTCTCAGTCATTATTGTGTCTCATATTTATTTTCTTTCTTTGTCTTTATTTTCCTCTGATATTCCCATTATGTGTATTTTACACCTTTTCTAGTGGTCTCACAGTCTTTGGATAGTCTGTTTTGTTTTGTTTTGTTTTGTTTTAGTCTTTCTTCTTTTTGTTTTTTGGTTTACAAGAATTGTATTGCTATATACTTTAGCTCAGAGAGTCTTTCCTCAGTTGTATCCTGTCTACTAAAAAGCCTATGAAAAGCATTCTTCCTTTCTGTTACAGTTGTTTTCTTTTTTTTTATCTCTAACATTTCTTTTTACTTTTTATTCCCCTCAGGATTTCTCTCTTTCTGCTTACATTGCATATATGTTATTGAAGGCTGTCTTCTTTATCCATTAGGTCTCTCAGCATATTAATCATAGTTTTTAAAAAATCCCTCATCTGGGGCGCCTGGGTGGCTCAGTCGGTTAAGCGTCCGACTTCAGCTCAGGTCATGATCTCGCGGTCTGTGAGTTCATGCCCCGCGTCAGGCTTGTGCTGACAGCTCAGAACCTGGAGCCTGCTTCAGATTTTGTATCTCCCTCTCTCTCTGGCCCTCCCCCGTTCATGCTCTGTCTCTCTCTCTCTCAAAAATAAATGTTAAAAAAAATTAAAAAAAAAATCCCTCATCTGATAATTCTAACATTACTGCCATATATGGTTCTCATGTTTGCTCTGTCTCTTCAACTTGCATTTTTACCTTTTGGTATGCCTTATAATTAATTTTTTTTCCTGATACCCAGACATTATGTACTGGGTAAAAGGAATTGTTGTAAAAAGGCCTTTAGTAAGGTGGTGGTGAGGTGTGATGTGGGGAGCGAAATGTTTTATAGTCCTATGGCTGGGTCTGTATTTTAGCAAGCCTATGTCTGTGGATTATGAACTTCATAACCATTAAATTATTAATTTATAATAATAAATAATTAATAATAATAATTAATAATAGATAATTAATTTATATTATTAAATTATAACCATTTATCAGGGTTTTTTTTCTTCTCCTTTAGGCAGGGTAAGATAGGCAGAGTGGGCTGGAGTTGAGTTCCTTCTCACACATGGAAGGCTAGAACCAGCTGGAGTTTTTCATTTTGCTGGTCAGTTTGGCTCTGATAATATCTTAGCAGGTTAGACTCTATTTAACTAGTTTCCACTGACATTAGTCCTTCTTACGAACAGAGTTTTCTGGCATATTTCAAAAAAATTTTCCCTTTTCCCTACCAGAATCCCAAAGAGATGTATCTCTAGTTTTTACTATGGGAATCTGGTTCACGTCCTGGTGATAAATCTCACAATATTGTGGGGGCCCCTATGACTGCATTCCTCTCAAGTTTTTAACTCTTGACTTGACTGCATGGAGCCTCTATCAATTTTTCAATTTCAGTTGAAGTTTTCCAACCCCTGGTGTTGGTCCCCAAGGCAGTTTTCTGCAAAAACAGTGTCTGCTCCAGGAAGCCTCTACTGTCTGTATCCACCTGTCTGACTTTCCAGTCCTGAAGGCAGTGGTTGGCCTTGTGTCCTTTTCTCTCTTGTGGTGGAACCACAAGAAGAACTGTTGGTTTTTCAGTCTGTTCAGCTTTTTACTTGTTATGATGGAGTGGCAGCTTCCAAAGTTCTTATATGTGGAACTAGAAGCTAGAAGTCCTCGCCATGCTCCATTTTAAGAGTAATGTCCATCTTTACATGTGTCTGTTAGCCGTCTTTGTGTCTTCTTTGGAAAAATGTCCATTCATGTCTTCTGCCCATTTCTTCACTGGATTATGTGTATTTTAGGTGTTCAGTTTGACAAATTCTTTATAGATTTTGTATACTAACCTTTTATCAGATATGTCATTTGCAAATATCTTCTCCCATTCTGAAGTTTGCCTTTTAGTTTTATCGATTATTTCTTTCACTGTCTATATATATATATATATACACACACACACACACACACACACACACAATGAAATATTACTTAGCCATCAAAAAGAATGAAATTTTGCCATTTGCAATGATGTGGCTGGAGCTAGAGTGTATAATGCTAAGTGAAATATGTCAGTCAGAGAAAGACAAATGCCATATGATTTCACTCATATGTGTAATTTAAGAAACAAAACAGATGAAGATAGAGGAAAGAAAAAAAAGGAAAGAGGGCAGCACACCACAAAATAGACACTTAGCTATAGAGAACAAACTGAGAGCTGCTGGAGGGGAAGTGGGTAGGGGGATGGGCTAAATGGGTGATGGGCATTCAGAGGCACTTATTGTGATGAGTACTGGGTTTTATATATAAGTGATGAATCACTAATTCTACTCCTGAAGCTAATGTTACACTATATGTTAACTAACTAGAATTTAAATAAAAACTTGAAACATAAAAAGAAAAAAAACTATAAAAAATAAGATTAATGTCCACACTTATCATAGATATATAGCTGAGTTTGTTCACCATTTTGACCTAATATAAATATAAAGGTGCTTCTACAGAATTTGGGTGACTTATTGAGAAAAAAAATTAAAAAGAAAGAAATCTATGACTTTCCAACAAAGAATCTTTGTATTAAGATTGAAATCCAGGGGCACCTGTGGCTCAGTTGGTTAGGTGTCCAACTTTGGCTCAGGTCATGATCTCACAGTTTGTGGGTTCGAACCTCACCTTGGGCTCTGTGTTGACAGCTCAGAGCCTGGAGCATGCTTCAGATTCTGTGTCTCCCTCTCTCTCTGCCTCTCCCCTGCTCATGCATTGTCTCTCTCTCCCTCTCAAAAATAAACATTAAAAAATTTTTTAAAATTATTGAAATCCATAATAAAAGTATATTAGAAAGTAAAGGAGATATTCTTGCTAACTACCCCGCAAAACAAGTATATTTGCTTTACAATTATAAGCATTACAACAGCAGATATTTGATTTTATTTTGAGAACCCTGAAGAATATATATTTTTTAAAAACCCTACATATGAAAGAGCTTATTAACCATTTCAATACTTTCTCAGGAATGATGATAGATGATGAAAATTTCAAGGCAGCTTCTTGGTGGTTCTTAAATCCATCTGCAAAACTTTCATTTTCATGCTACATGGGGGCACCCATATGGTAGAAATAGGTCGGATCAAACTTCACAATAATATTGGTGGGATAATTTTCTAAAAGATTTAATGATTGACTGAGTCTTGCCTTATCTAGAATTTGTTACATAAACTGAATTTTTTGTATAGGCAGAACAAGTCTGGTAACTACGTCAAGGGCCATTTGAATAGTTGCAAAGGGATGTCATCTGTGCAAATCACAAGTTGTTATGAAAATAAAAATGTGGAATATGTTTTAGAAACAGTTTTTGAATTTTATTGTTGGATTGAAGCTTTCTATTACCAAAAGACTGATGGCCTGTTGTACAAAGACTTATGTTGTATCATTCAAGAAACATTTATCAGGCAACTTCTATGTGTTTGGCTTTGGGCAAAAGACAGTGCATATAATGATTAGGAAGGCAAACACTTTTTCTCCTCTTACAGAACATATCACTTCATGTGTAGTAACAATTAACCATGATAGACATGCAAAGTAAATGTTAAAATGCTATACAGACATTTTCCCAAAAACATATAGATGGCCAATAGACAAGTGAATAGATGGTCAACATTAGTAACAATCAGGAAAACAGAAATCAAAACCACGAGGAGATATCACTTCACACCTGTCAGATTGGCTATTATCAAAAAGACAAAAAAATAGCAAGTGTTGGCAAGGATGTAGAGAAAAAGGAAGCCTCATATACTTGATAGAAATGTAAATGGTGCAGCTACTGTGGAAAACAGTGTGGAAGTTCCTCAAAAAATTGAAAAAAGAACTATTGTATGATCCAGTAATTCCACTTCTGTGCATATTTCCGAAGAAAATGAAAACACCAATTCAAAGAGGTATCTGAAGTCCTGCTTATTGCAACATTATTTACAGTAGCCAAGATATGGAAGCAATATTTTTATATTTTTTAGCCACAAAAATGAATGAAATCTTGCCACTTGCAACAATATGGAAGGATCTAGAGGATATTATGATAAGTGAAATAAGTCAGGTATAGAAAGACAAATGCCATATGATTTATAAATGCAGAGAACAACCTTGTGGTTGCCAGAGAGAAGGGTAGTTGGACAGGCAAAATAGGTAAAGAGGATTAAGAGGTACAAACTTCCAGGTATAAAATAAATAAGTCATGGAGATTTAATGTACAGCATAGGGAATACAGTCAATAATATCATAATAACTTTGTATGGTGACAGATGGTAATTTGACTTATCATGGGAATCATTTCATAATGTATAAATATATTGAATCACTATGCTTTACACCTGAAATATTTTTTTTTACACCTGCAATATCCCTTTACACCTGGGATATTGCAGATCAATTATACTTCAATAAAAAAGAAATGCTATCTTAAAACCATGATATAAGGTTTGCCTAAAAAGCTAAGTGCACTATTCAAATTAATAATTCTAGATTTTACTGACAATATTTATGAACAATTGTTCTTAGTTAAATATAAGACTCAATAAAGTATTGAGTATTCCACTGAAGACTAAACATATTGTTTCTTAGGCAAGGGTATGCTTCAGAATCACATGGACTTATTTTGGAATTACCTGTGCCTAGTCTCACTTCTAGAGATTCTTTTTCTGCAAACATCCCTAAGTTAGTTTCCCAAGTGATTCTGATGCTCACACCTACCTAAAAAGTGTTGTGATATTGAAAATCCTTATTAGAAAAACATGTAGTTGATATGCTTCCAAAATTGCAGTTATTTGATGGAAACTAAGACAAAAATAGACATGTAGTGATCAATCATTACATTAGTCAGTAAGAAGAGAATAAGCAACACTAAGTGCCCCAAATGAAAGATGCTTTTGACTGGTTACTGGTGCTTCCCAGTGTGAAACTTTAGAAGCAGTTGATGCCTGAGATCAGTAAACTAGTAGAACAAAGAGGAGGATACTTCCCCTTATTCCATGGATTTGGATAATTTGAGAAAATGACTGAAGGATTCTATTAGGCGTATGTGATTTCCCAGATGTTAATAGGTGGTAGTTAATAGGTGAAAGGTAATAGGTGAAAGGTAATAGGTGATACTAACTGGTGTATTTATATTGTTTCATCTCGTTTATGAAGACTATGGGAAAGAAAAGAAAGAAAAGAAAAGAAAGAAAGAAAAGAAAAGAAAAGAAAAGAAAAGAAAAGAAAAGAAAAGAAAAGAAAAGAAAAGGAGTAACCACTAAGAATCTGTGACCATCTGAAAAATGCTAGGAAAAAATTATCCCCAGGATAAGTTTTGCTAATCAGCTAAGCAGAAGAAGTAGCAAATTCTTATCAAATGATCTGATCCAACTGAAAACCTTACTTGGGGTTTGTGCTTAATTCTGTTTAAGTTAACAAGAAGGAACAAAACATATTAACTAAACAATGCACCTATATTAACTATACAGTTATTTATGTCTTTATAAATTATGGTAGAATAAAATGTTTCTGCAAAGTTACATATACTTTTGAATGTCAAATTTAATAACATTGCTGCTTGCTAAAATTAGACACATTTCTAAAAGAGTTTGTCCTTGTGAATGTGCCAACTTGATTTCTGTTGTCATTAGAAATGCAGATGGTGTGGGGTCTGAGAGCCCAAATCCTTCTTCTTTCTGTTTTGACTAGAAACAATAAATTAATCCTTAATTAGTATACAAAAATATGTTTCAGGCTGTAATACAAATGCATTATGTTTACTAGGTTAATTATATTATTACCAAGAAAACCACAAACTTTGTGTAGAAAACCTATTCAAAGTGAGTCAGTGAATGAAACAAAACAGGCAAAAGAAGGTTTGGATTTAGACTGGAAGAATGTTTGTGTTCAACATGTGAATTTCCGAAAAACAGCAGTTCTTTCATTTAATTAGGTGCATATAAAATATATAAATGCTTACAAATACTTGACCTCAATGTGTTTGTTTTATATCTTGCACATCTGCCCACTCTATTAGTTCTTTTGACTGTTTCTTTCATGACAACATCAGGGAGAAGCACAGAAAGAAAGCCTTGGGTTTTCAGAGAGCTCTTATCTCTAATTCTTTAAAAATTATTAAAAAAGAGGAACCCATGCCATTGCTACTTTTCCATATTAAACCTCAACTAGCATGTTTCTTCACTAATTTTTCTTGTCACATCAAATTTTAAAAGAGGAGGTGAATAAAAGCCCATATTTGGAAAAATAGAGGAAATGAGAATGCAAGACTAGTATTTAGATTTGAGTCTGGAGATTTGGTAAGAAAGTTGGTGAGGAGAAGAAAACTCAAACCATCAGTGGACAGTTTGAGGAAAGCTCTGAGATACTGTCTACAAGGAGGAAAAGGAACTCAAAGGAAGGAAGAAAACTCTTCTGTGTCTACAAACCCTCACATATTCTCCACATATTGCCATTGAGATCCAGTTTACTTTTTGGTCTAGCTCTGCATATTCCTGAGATGAAACTCAGGTCATTGATCCACAAGTTATGAGTTTATCAGAACTTTTCTTTGTACAAGATGTGCTGTGTGGGAAATATGCAATCCATATATATGAAGAAGTATGTTATTCCTTGTATCTAAGATACCCCCCGCCCCCATAATAATAAATTTTTCAGGTTAGGTTTGCTGATCAAGAAATAAAAATTCTAAGAAGTTCTTTTTAGTTTTAAAATTCTATATAAGCCTAAACACTTAAAAAAACAAACTATTGAGAGGAGGAAACGGTTGACTAGTAAATGAACCTTTTGATTACACTAGCCTTTTCTTTTTTTTTTAATTTTTTATTTATTTTTTTATATATTTATTGACAAATTTATTGACAAATTGGTTTCCATACAACACCCAGTGCTCATCCCAAAAGGTGCCCTCCTCAATACCCATCCCCCACCCTCCCCTCCCTCCCACCCCCCATCAACCCTCAGTTTGTTCTCAGTTTTTAACAGTCTCTTATGCTTTGGCTCTCTCCCACTCTAACCTCTTTTTTTTTTTTTTTCCTTACCCTCCCCCATGGGTTCCTGTTAAGTTTCTCAGGATCCACATAAGAGTGAAACCATGTGGTATCTGTCTTTCTCTGTATGGCTTATTTCACTTAGCATTACACTCTCCAGTTCCATCCACGTTGCTACAAAAGGCCATATTTCATTTTTTCTCATTGTACACTAGCCTTTTCTACTGATGATTCTTTTATTTATATATTTTGCAGATGATCTATGGAAGTTTTACATGATTAGTTTTTTCAAGGGGACTGTGAGGTCAAAACTACTTTTATAATAATAGTAAGATGCTATCTAATATTTTTCATGGTGTTGACATTTTCACCGTAGCTAGCTTGGCCCAGAATCAAAGCATCATCATGAAACTGGACCAGTAGTTCTTGTTTACTTTACTCTCATGCACTCATAGTTTAAAAATTAAAAATACATGGATAGTTTCACTTAAAGTGTCCTTAACAGAGCAGAGAATTTTATTAATTTCATTAAGTCTCTAACGTTGAGTATAGAACACTCTTTAATATTCTGTGTGAGGAAGTAGGAAATATGAGTGAAACAGTTCTCTTGGTTAGCAAGGTAGAATGGTTGTCTCAAAAAAAATAATTTGTGCAATTGTTTGAGATGTGAGCTGAAATAGAAGCTTCTTTTAAGAATGGGGTACAACATTTAGATAAAAACACAGCAGACTGGGTATTAGGCAGACATTTTAAGACGTTCATTCAACCTAGAAACTTAGAATTTTGGAAAACCATCCACTACCATGAGCTTGACAGTTTTCCAATGCTTAAAAAAAATTTCTGATATCTGTGGTTAGTATCAAAAAATGTGATTTTTTGAAACATGAAATCATTTGAACAATCCGTATAACTTAATGAACCAATATATCTTAAATGACAAATATGTGACATAAAATCATGCATGGATAAAATATCCATTTAAGGTGCAAGATGGACCAATGGATTTTATTGTAATAAAGTATGAAAAGTGTATTGATATGTTTTTGGGTCCTATACTGCAACTAATATCTAAGGAACAATACTTACCAGATTTTGTTATAATATCATGGAAGAATATTCAAAGTTATCTGAAAAGGTTATTAAACACTCCTTCCTTTCCCAACTACATGTTTTTATAAGATTGTGTTTTCAAATATTTCACACAAGATATTTCAACAGATTGAATAAAAAAGCAAATATGAGAACACTGATTTCTTCTAATAAACCAGAATATAAAGAAATTTGCAAATATTTTAAAAATGTCACTCTTCGGAGCGCCTGGGAGGCTCAGTCGGTTAAATGGCGGACTTCGGCTCAGGTCATGATCTCGCAGTCCATGAGTTCGAGCCCCGAGTCGGGCTCTGTGCTGATAGCTCCAAGCCTGGAGCCTGCTTCTGTTTCTGTGTCTCCCTCTCTCTCTGCCCCTCCCCCGTTCACGCTCTGTCTCTCTCTGCCTTTCAAAAATGAATAAATGTTAAAAAATTTTTTTAAAATGTCACTTCTAATATTTTTGAAACTAATTTTTTTAACAAGACTATGTTATTTGTGTTAACATATAATAGCTTTATTAGGGCTATAAATGATTTATAAATAAATATTTTTAAAATTTACATTTTAATTTCTAGTGGCAAGTATCAATAGATATAACCCATATACACCAAAGCTCTTTGGAGTCCGCAATAATTTTTAAGTGTATAAAGAGCTTGTGAGACCAAAGTATTTGAGAAACACGGGACTAGATTCTTCTGGTGTCCTATGTCATTTTGGGGTCATCTCTCTCTACTTATTATTATTTATAAATTCGGAGGAGAAAATTTCAAACCTACACAGAGGTAGAGATAATGGTATATATTAATAATTATATAGTTACATATCAATATACAGCTTTAATAATTATAAACATTTTGCCAATCTTGTTTCAACTATTTCTTTTTTCTGTTAATATTTTATTCTGTTTAAGTGTTTTATTTTTTTATCAAAAATTTTTTTAATGTGTATTTACTTTTGAGAGAGAGGGAGAGAGACAGAGCACAAGTGGGGGAGGGGCACAGAAAGAGAGGGAGACCAGAATCCAAAGCAGGTTCTAGGTTCTGAGTTGTCAGCACAAAGCCTGATGGGGGCTCGAACTCACGAACCGTGAGATCATGACCTGAGATGAAGTCGGATGCTTAACTGAGCCACCCAGGCGTCCCTCTGTTCAAGTGTTTTAAAAGCACATCTCAGATATTATGGCAATATCAGGAAAGACTTCATAGATATATATGTGTGTGTATACATATATATATACACACACATATATATAGCTGAGAAAAAGTATATATACACACAAATACATACATCATATCCATATACTGGTATCTATGTCATTATCACACTTAATAAAGTTGATAATATTCCCTTAATATTACCCCACATAGGTTGTATTAAAATATAGTTGTTTCAGTTGTTCCAGTTGTTTCAGAAACATATGATTGTAGATTATAGTTGTTTTGTCTGGTTAGAATCTAGTTAGAGGTATGGTCTTCTAATTTATGTTATGTCTCCTTTTTAAATGTAACTGTGCCATCTCCTCACTTTCACCTCTTCCATGTTGCCAATGATTAGAATGTTGGAGAAACCAGCTCTCTTGTGGAACAGAATGTTTCAATTTCCACATTTGGCTGATTGCTTCATTTGATGTTGTTAACTTTTCCTCTATTCCCTATAAGCTGGTAGTTAGATATGAAAGTGTGATTAGACTCAGACACATTATTTAGCAAGAATGCTTCCTAGATGGATGTTTTCAACTTTTTTTTGAAGCACCTCTTAAAACACAAAGGGTCTTCTTTCATTATTAATGAATGGTAATCAGTGGATATAGGTGGGGTCAGCCTGATTTCTCCTCTATAAAGTTCTTCATTTACACTTCACTTAATAGCTTTAGAATCCATTTAATAACTGTTTCCTAGATTCATTATTTCACTTTGGGTGATTTTCTTATTCTGTCATTCTGTCTGCACTTTTTGAAGCTGAATACTTTCTATAAAGAACAGTTTTCCTCATTTACTATTGGTTATTTTGAAATACAGGCCATTCACAAATTGCAGAATAAATGCTTAGTCATTTTCCTTTACTTTTTTTTCAAAGTGATGAGTTGGTGCCCTAGTAGATAGCATTATTGGCCAACGAGTCTTTTTATCATTATAAACACGGAATTTTATATATAATGTGTGTTAATCAATTGCAGTGAATGTTTTTTTTCTGATGATCAAATTACACCAAGCTTACTCAGTGGGAGCTCCTCCAAGTTGGCTCTTATGTTGTATCATGACTTCATTTAGTCATATGAAAACTTCCTTTCTTTCTGACAAAACAAGATGTTATAAGCACATCTTGTACATTTCTTGCCACAAATATGGACATACCCATTTCTGAAAGGAGGCTTGTTTCTTTCCATTGGAAATAGTAATAGAAACTATAAACTAGGTGCAATTCTACTTCATTTTTAATTTCTCATATTAATCTAAGAAATTTACATTAATAATTAAACATGTACTAAGAAAATCCCACCATATATTTTCCAGAATGAATAAATATGGTTCACATGTTTTGGTCATTGGTAGGATTTGGAGGAAAGCATTTGATTGATTAATGTTCAGTTTTTCTTCATGAACTGTAATAATTATGAATTGATCACAAGTTTGAATTGTTTAATGTATTTCAGTTGCCTAACACAAACTCATTTAATTCTCTTAATATCCCATAAAAAACCCAGAAAGAATAAGTATATTTAAAAATTGGCAACTAGTTTTATATTATGGTATTAATAATATGACCACACTAAAACTTGTTCTCCTTATGGATTATTTCAGACTTAAATCTCTGAATGCCTTAACAGTCCTATATAGGACAATTGGAGTTTTCTAAGCATCTAGGACAACAAAGATGAATACTATAAGCCCTTGAAATTTCCAGAATTTGAGCTCACATTTAGTTTAGATTTTCCATCTGATTAAAGTAGTCAGATAATTTATAAACTCCATTTCACTTTTGCTAAGATATGGAAGATGTGCAGTTCAGTGCTTTACCATTTGGATACTTTTTTAAACTGACAGTTTTAACCCTTCTTTCAAATGAAATACTACCCACAATCCCAATATTGGCAAAGATATAAAAATAAAACATGCCCAACTGCTCTGTTTGAAACAGAAATGGGTGGGGGATTAAAGTGAGAATGAAGCTCTAACTGTAGTTTGAGAGCAATTAATTTATGTCTGTTTCTGTTAAAGTGTGCTGCCTAGACCTGCAGCATCAGTATTCCCTGAGAAATGCAGAATCTCCAGCCCTGTCCTGTGCCCAGTGAGTTAGAGACCCAGGAGCCCAGCCGCCCCTATTTTAACAGATCCTGGGGCATTCTAAACTTTGAGAACCACTGACATGTAACAGGCAGTGTTTTCCAAAGTGCACTTTCCTGTATCAACGGCACGTGTCTTTATAGCACCTGTAGGGACAGTTGCAAAACTTGTTTTGTAGTTGAGAAACCCAAGAGATTCAAGTAGATCTGCAACCAACATTCTGATCTACTTACCATTTTTTTAAATTAATTTATTTATTTGGTGAGAGAGAGAGAGGGAGAGAGAGAATTGCAAGCAGGTTTTGTGCTGTCCGCTTGGAGCCTGAGGCAGTTGTTCCATCTCAGGAAACGTGAGATCATGACCTCAGCTGAAAGATTGGGACGCTTAACCAACTGAGCCACCCAGGCACCCCTAATACTCTTAACCTTTGAGATGGAACACATTTTACCATATCACGTGGCCACATGAAAGGTTCGTGAAAATTCTATATTTCAGATGCTTGGACATATTTTAAAATGATGCTTGGCAATTATGTAATGAGAACAAGAAATCCTTTTCCTGTGAAACTTCCTCTGAGACAATAAACTGAATGCAAAGGAGACATTTACCTTGTGAGGCTGCCGGAGTATCTTTTAAAATCAGACCCAGGCTCTCCAGCTAGGGACAGCACTGTGCTGGGTACATGCATCAAGTTAGATCCTATAATTCCCCCTTTTTTTTCTTTTTTTAAGTAATCAGCTGCTCAGGGAATCGGGCACAGTGTAAGATGCCTCTATTTTAAGTGACTTTCATTCTTGAGGTATCCTGGACTATAAGAAACACTTCAGTTGCTCCTTGTAAGACATGCAAGAGATTGAGTTTAAAGATATGAGTTTGTTTCCTCTTTACAAGAGACAAACTGCTGGATTATTTGTTCAGGTCTCTTGAGCAGCTGGAGCAGTGTGGCCACAGCAGCCAGCGGCAGTGAGAAAGGCATCGTGTGCAGTGAGAAGGAGATTTGATACCCAAGGAAATGAAAAAATATTAGAGCTGTTATTATCTGTACTTACAATAGAAGTACTGCATGGCAGATAACAGCATTCAAAGTTCTCTTTTTTATTTATCTTACATTACATCTCGTAAACAAAACCAACGTGTAGACAACTGAGGCTTGTTCTAATAACAAAATTGTTGCCTGAAATGAAATTCTTGACATACCAATCATTCTCTGTAGCCAAATCATTTTTTCATATAAAACATATTTGGAGAGTACTCTAATGAATGTTTTGCACTTAGTCATCCACTTTATTTTCTTTGCTAAGAGATCCTCCAGTAGCCACAAAAGAACAAAGCTTTCCTGGGTGGTATATTTCCTGGCATGTTATTAGCAAAAGGTCTTCCCAGAGAGTTAAGGAGAAAGAAGCTGACAATGACTGGGGACAAACATGACTTTTTCTTTGCAATTAAAAGGAGCAAATCACAGGGGCACCTGGGTGGCTCAGTCAGTTAAGCGTCTGACTTCTGCTCACATCATGATCTCGCGTTTGTGAGTTCGAGCCCTGCATTGGGCTCTGTGCTGGCAGCTCAGAGCCTGCAGCCTGCTTCAGATTCTGTGCCTCCATCTCTCTCTGCTCCCTCCCTGCTCACACTCTGTCTCTTTCTCTCTTAAAAATAAATAAACATTGGGGCACCTGGGTGGCGCAGTCGGTTAAGCGTCCGACTTCAGCCAGGTCACGATCTCGCGGTCCGTGAGTTCGAGCCCCGCGTCAGGCTCTGGGCTGATGGCTCGGAGCCTGGAGCCTGTTTCCGATTCTGTGTCTCCTCCTCTCTCTGCCCCTCCCCCGTTCATGCTCTGTCTCTCTCTGTCCCAAAAATAAATAAAAACGTTGAAAAAAATTAAAAAAAAATAAATAAACATTAAAAAAACTAAAAAAAAAAAAAAAAAGAGAGAGAAATTCTGGGATTGCTGTTTTTAACACTGCCCTGACTTTTTGAGTTAGAATGTTCGGGGTCTGAGAAAGATCTGAGACCCAGCAGATCTGAAGGCCAACTACCAACCTAACTATTAATTGATGGAAGTAGACTATGACAGATTAAGACTGTGGTCCTTGAGTTTGAGGTGGATGCAGGAAGACACGTGTTAGGGGAGGAGAAATCTGGGCTTAGTCCAGATAAATTAGTGTTGCATGTGTGATAATTTCCTGTGAGCAAGGCACTCTCCCCATCTCATCCTGAACCTCCTTAACCTAACAAACACTGAACCTTTAGAAGTAATATTTTACATGAGCTATGCTTGAGTAGAGTAACACCGTGTCTATCTGTTAATTTTGAACACTCTAAGGTCAATATCGGCTTCTTTTCTAAGAGCACTATTGGAAACTAGGTAGGGGATGAGACTCTAAAGAACAGTAGCATTAAGGAGGTAAGATCTCACTAAAGGATAGGCTCTATGAGGGCAAGAGTGACATCTGCCTTGCTCACTGTTGAGCTAGGCACGGCCCCGAAGCAGCTTATTTGTTGTTGGAATGAAGGTACACATGGAGGATGAAGGCTGTAAAGAAATGTCACTGAGAGTGGAAAGCGTACCCCAAACAAACTGTAATGGTGGCCCAAGGGTTTGGATTTGGAACTGCTGTTGCACTTAGTAGTTGCTGGTCAGCTGTTCCCACTGGAATCTTAGAAGTAGCTAGAAATGTTGCTAGAAAAGTCATCAGATTTGCTGAAGCAGTGCTTCTCAAAGTATCTGTGGTGAAGGATCAGTTTTGTTTTGTTTGCATTTCATTGTGGGCCAATATTTTTATAAGATATAAGAAAAGTGAATTAACAGAATAAGTGAAATGGAAGAAGAGGATATATATAATACAAGTCCATTTTAAAAATTATTAGTTTCTGCAGCCTTAAAATCACTTTGTAAGATTGTTGTGAGAGGGTCTCCAAGCCTCTTGTCACCCCTGTACTTCTCTGTTGCAGCCTGATAACAAGTTTCCTGGAGGGCACCAGATGCAGACCGCACACTGAGCGGTGCTGCACTAATGAGCGCCATGAGTACCCTGTTATCTGAAAGGGTGTGGAGTGATCTGGGAATTCTCAGGAGATTGGCTAGTCCAGTAGAGAACTACAGAGTCAGGAGCCGTGTGGTTCATATTAGCTCTGAACGCCAACCCTGCTCTCTGAAAAAAAAGCAATCACTTTTCAGCACTAATACTTGTCATAAAATAATGTCCAATAAACTTCAGACAAAACTGAATCCATACAAAGGCAACTATCTTGCTCTTTCACCTCTCCCCGTGCTCTGCCAAAGGAAATGACTGTGGTTTGAATGAGGAGTGAAGGTAAACCAAGAACTTGTTCTAGATACTTCATTTAACTTTACTTAGTTTTTTTTTTAATTTTTTAAATGTTTATTCATTTTTTTTTTCAGCGTTTATTTTTGGGACAGAGAGAGACAGAGCATGAACGGGGGAGGGGCAGAGAGAGAGGGAGACACAGAATCGGAAACAGGCTCCAGGCTCTGAGCCATCAGCCCAGAGCCTGACGCGGGGCTCGAACTCACGGACCGCGAGATCGTGACCTGGCTGAAGTCGGACGCTTAACCGACTGCGCCACCCAGGCGCCCCTGTTTATTCATTTTTGAGAGAGAGAGACACACACACAGCAGGAGCTGGGGGGGAGGGGCAGAGAGAGAGGGAGACACAGAATCCGAAGCAGCCTCCAGGCTCTGAGCTGTCAGCACAGAGACCAACGTGGGGATCCAACTCATGAGCTGTGAGATCATGACCTGAGCCAGAGCTGGACACTGATGGAGCCACCCAGGTGCTCCTTTATTACTTCACTTAGAATGTAGGCTCTACAAAGTCAAGTGCATTGACTGTTCTAATCAGATTTGCCAAGGGTTTTATAGTGATAAGATTTTTTGACCCATTTTAATTTTTTCGTAAACTATATTGCTTTTTACTAGTTTATATTTTTAATGCTTATTTTATTTTTTTTTAATTTTTTAATGTTTATTTTTTAGAGAGAGAAAGACAGAGTGTGAGTGGGGGAGGTTGCACAGGGAGAGGGAGACACAGAATCTGAAGGAGCCTCCAGACTCTGAGCTGTCAGCACAGCCCAATGCAGGGCTTGAACTCACAAACTGTGAGATCATGACCTGAGCCGAAGTCGGACGCTTAACCGACTGAGCTACTCAGGCGCCCCTTTAGTGCTTATTTTAAAATGTAATTGTTACCTTAGTGTGACTGAATATAATTTATCACTGATTATAGGTCTAGTTCCTATAACTGAAATCTTTATCAAATGCATTTTAGTGTTTAAATTTTTTCCTTATATAATTTTGTTATACTTTGGAGTTTTGATACATTATACTTTTGTTTTATTTCAGGCCTACATATTTTGCAATTTCCAATTTCCACCTTCAGTTATGAATTGTTTAAAACTGAGTTATTTTACCTTCCAAATATATTTTAGCCAACATTTTGTTTTTAAGTTCTAATTTCACTGAATTGTGGTCAGTGAACATAAACTCTATGGTACTGATTTAAAAGAAATTGTTAAGATTTCTTTGGCGGTTTAAGAAATGTATAGTGCATATTTTATATCATACTTGTTTATTTTTATTAATATGATATGTTTCTCTGAGTTCCTGTTAATAGCTTTTCCTTTGAATTATATTTTACCGAATGAAACTAACTTTTGGTTAGTATTTGGGCAACATAACTAATTCCATCTTTATTTTCATTAGCTTCATATTATTTTATTTTAGTTGCATTTCTTATAAAAGTTACATTTTTAAAATCCAAGCTGAGAATTTTCTGGTAACAAATATTAAATGATACATAATACATATGGTTTTGGTAAAAAAATTAACTATTCTATACGTTTCACATCCTCCTGAACAAGAGAAAAAGGGAATCTGCAGGGTCACACCTGGGAACCAGGTCCAAAATGATCTTGCCTCTTCTGAAACAGGATACTAAGTGAAAAGAGAAAAAGAATAGGGAAAAGAGATGAGACAATTCTAGAGTTTAAAAACCTAACATGGCATAGGGGGTCAGGGGGGAAAACAGAGATCTGAGACAGCTGTCTAGTTCATTGTGCACATTGGTAGGAAATAAGTAACATCTCATACCCATTTTGTTAGTGAATTCTGTGTTCAATTTTGTTATTGGACACTGTAATCACAGATCTTCCCATATTGAAGGTAAACACTCTTTAATACCATAATCAGAAGATTGAATGTTCTGTGCTGAAGATACTCTAAAGGGGTAAGAGAACAAATGGAAACATTTGATGTCCCTAAAACACAGCCTTTGGGGATAAGAAACACATGGCCCCTAAACTGATGGCAGAGAAAGGACAATACTCAGCAAAGTTGATAGGAAAAGCTGTTTAATAAGTGTGGCTCTGGATCTCCTTAATTAAAGAAGACATGCTTACTGGATTCAGGTGAGTCAGAATCCTTTGGGAACCTGAACACATTTAGGAGAGAGTCTGAAAATACCTCACTTCATATCCTCTGTTTCATTTTCCAAATGTTGCTTAGAACGCAAAAATAACATCTGGGTAGCTTTCTGTTCCAAAGTAGCAGTCTAAAAGAATGGTCTACTTTTCCAGGAAAATGGGGTGTCTCTTCCATTTTTACTTCATTTCGTGAGGACAGGAATAAGAAGAGAAAGTTAGACATCAGGGACAACAGACAAGTACATTTTGAACTTCTGTGGTGTTTGTTGCTTGCTTGTTTGATTTTAGGGAGAGAAGGGTACGTATGAAGCAAAATGAAGAACCAGAAAATATATCTCCATTGGAGGGAAAAGTGATAGTGATGGTGCCAGTGTCTATAATTTACAGTGTCCAATTTCTTCTCACTCTGACTTCTGTCACTCATTCTTCTCCATTTGGGGTTTCCCCACAGACTATTAAAATAGGAGCAGTCTGAAATTTCTGAGTCTTGTGTTTTTAAAAATCTCTCAGAGTCCCTCTTGTGCTGTCATTTATACTTCAGGGATTCTGGTAAATTAGGGACCCAAATGCTAAATATTTTCATGGAATAAAGTGTCTCCAAGAATTCATTTCTTCTGTACCTTGAGCCCAGTAATGTAGTTACCCAGGAGAGGTTAAGAGGAAGATGTGCCTTTTATTAGGTGATATGAGGATATGTTAAAGGGTTGTAAATACTATTGGTTCTTGTTTGTGAAAACAATAGTCAACTTCATACCAGTTAACACTGAGAAGGAAAAAAAAAGTTCTGTTAGTATTTGTCTACTAGTATAAACTTCATTTAAAAAAACTTGGTTGTATGGAAACCAATTTGACAATAAATTTCATATATAAAATAAAAAAAAAAGCAATTGTTAAAAAAACTTGGTTTTTGAGGTGCCTGGGTGGCTCAGTCCATTAAGTATCTGCTCTTGGGGTTTGTGAGCTCAGTACCTGCATCAGGCTTTCTGCTGACAGCACAGAGCCTGGAGCCTGCTTCAAATTCTGTGACTCCCTCTCTCTCTGCTCCTCCCCTGCACTCTGTCTCTCTCAAAAACAAATATTAAGTTTTTAAAAAATAAATAAATAAAAACCTGGTTTTCTCCTGAGACAATGGTATGAAATATATAGATTAGGGACTTTTTTAAAAACCTGTGATTGAATGAGTGACAAGACCAGTAGAACACAGAAACAAAAAAAAATAGAAGTTGTATTTTTCAGTTTTCACAAGGATTCTGGTTTAGTTTCACATATAAATTAAGAAAATAATACATTGACTACATCAAACCCAGTTAAATAGTCCATAATTATCACTATAGAGGTTCAGTGTTCTCTAAGGAGAGAGGAGACATGAGAAATTAAAGTTTTAAAAGAGATCTGTTGGGGTGTCTGCATGGCTCAGTCAGTTAAGTGTCTGACTCTCAGTTTTCAGCTTATGTCATGATCTCACTGATCATGGGATCAAGCCCGACATCAGATTCTGCACTGACAGCTTGGAGCCTGCTTGGGATTCTCTCTCTCTCTCTCTCTCTCTCTCTCTCTCGCTCTCTCGCTCTCTCTCTCTCCCCCCCCCTTTCAGAATAAGTAAATAAATCTTTTTTTTAAGAGATCTGTCATGAATCCTCTCTCTCTCTCTCTCTCTCTCTCTCTCTCTCCCCCCCCTTTCAGAATAAGTAAATAAATCTTTTTTTAAGAGATCTGTCATGAATCCAAAATAGATATTTTGTTAACATTTTGTTTATCATACATGTTTTTTCAAACATTTTATTATCATACTCTTTCTCAAATAAAACCTTATGCAAAATGCATTTAATGAAAATTTATAAGTGGAAATTTTTGTAGTCACTTATTTTCTGGGTTCAATTTCAAGAGAATTACTTCTTTTAGATAAACCATGGTATCAATAAGAATAATTTAATGAGCATGCCATTTTAAGTTCAGGTTACTGGATAAATGGAGTTTTTTGTTTTGTTTTGTGTTTTTGTTGTTTTGTTTTGTTTTGTTTTGAATAAAATATAAATCTATGAGTCCACAATAGAAACTAACTAGCTAGCTATATAGATTAGATAGATGTTTCTTTTTCTAAATTTTTTTTGATGTTTATTTATTTTTGAGAGAGAAACAGAGCATGAGTGGGGAAGGGACAGCGAGAGAGGGAGACACAGAATCTGAAGTAGGCTCCAGGATCCAAGCTGTCAACACAGAGCAGGACATGGGTCCTGAACTCACAAACTGTGAGATCATGACCTGAGCCTAAATCGAACACGTAACTGACTGAGTCATCCAGATGCCCCTAAATGTCTCTTCTTAATACAGAATGGTGGTTGACAAATATAGAAGAAGTGGAAGAGTTGTAAAATTATTATTTTGCATTTATGATTCTAAACGTTTCAAGAATTATGAATGAGTTTTAAGCCTAGGGGTTCAGTCATTATGATGGATTGCTAGGGTAATCCTGTTAACAATAAATTGCCTAAATAAAGAAAAAAAAGTATAGGGGGCAAAGTTTGATGAAGATCAGAATATCTGCATAATCTCAAAGGTTCTCCCTACAAATTGCTTATTATTTACAGAATAGAAATAATAACTATTCAGTGTGAAATCTAGAGAATACTCTGATTGGGTGATCAAAGTTAACAGCACCAGTAAGAAGCAGATAGACACCACGGGCCCCAAATGCAAGATTCCCTAAAGGTCACAATACAGTGTATGTAGTATTCTAGCAGCTGGGGATGCATATCTTGAATCTTAATGATGAAGAGATATCAGACAGAACAAAATTGAACAACATTCTATACACTAATTGATCAATATCTTCAGGCCACCAATGTTATGAAATATAGTAGTTTCCCTTCTTGAGTCTCTGCTCCCTTAAGACATGATTTCCTGTTTTCCCATCTGACTCTTTAATCTTGGAAACAGTGGTTTGCCTTGCATTCTTTTCTCTCTTAGGGATCTGAGAAGAACTGTAGATTTTTCATTCTGTTCAGCTTTTTGCTTATTGTTAGGATACAGTGGTGACTTCCAAGCTCCTTATGTGGGGAACAGGGTGTTTTAAAGTATGTTAGTCATCTCAGGGTTTTCATTTGTTGATTGTCTTTTCCATTGACAGTTGGTCATGTTCATAGGTTATATTCTCCTGGGTCTTTTTATGTCAAGTAATTGTGGATTGCATCCTGGGCATATGCACTATTTTGTTAACAGAATCAGGATCCTGTAAAATCCTCTAGAGAATGTCAATTTGCTGCTGATGCTGTGGTTGTTGTTTTGCCAGACAATTGACTTGTTTAGTTTCAGCAAATTATTTCTTGCCTTCTGCCAGCAGTGACTTCTTTGTCAGCTTTTTTTTCCTTTATCTTTTTTTTTTTTTTTTCCACTTTGGTGCCTGGGAAAGGACTGTGGCAGGGGCCAGCTGTAGCCCCTGGATGCCCATCTCTCCCCCTCCCTGTCTCAGGCCTGGACATGGCTGTCAGTTAATTTTTCAAAGCATTTGCTAAGGTTAGAACTGATCCATCTATGCCATTCATAGTTTTCTGGGACTTGGCAGTGGTCCTCAGTCTTTCCTATGCTTTTGTGAGCCTGTTCCGTGCTTGCCCAGATTGGAGGTGATTCTAGTAACTGTGTTGGTTCATACACATAATTAAATAATTTTCTTGCCAATTGTAACTTCTCTAAGACCACCTACAATTTCAGGTTACCTATGGCTCTCTTTCTGAGCTCCTCTGGCCTAAAATTTGGACTCTTTTACAGAGTTTTAGGTTTCTGAGCATTTACATTTGACTGACTGAGTGTCTCTTTTGGAGCCAAGCTGTGAGGGAACAGAGAGGAAAATATTAGGAATTCCATAATGTACACTTTTTTGAACCACGTGGCCCTTTTTATCTGGTTCACTTGGCCAGAGATACAGGTTAGACTTTGGGATTTTATATATCCTTAACTCCATCTATTGTACTGTAGCAACCATACATCTCTGCAATGATTTGACCCTGCAGCAGGGCTGAAGAAGAAGAAGAAGAAGAAGAAGAAGAAGAAGAAAAAGAAGGCGAAGAAAAAGACAAAAAAAAAGAAAAGGAATTCACCCAGAATCCTCCACCTTTTCTGGCTCCATGGCCAGAAAGTGGATGTTTCCCTTAAAATTTTTGCTGTCTGTATCTACTGCATAGTTCCACAACTCTAGCTACTGGATCTTCCTTGGATCAAAGCTGGGAAATGAAGTAGAGAGAAAACAAAGAAACAAACAAACAAAACAAAACAGAACAAAACAAAACAAAACAAAAAACTTAGATATGCACTGGTGTTGATCATTCCTCAATTTTTGACCTCCTCTTCTATCTGCCTGTTGTTGTTTACTTTTTTAGAGTTCTCAGATGGTAGCATTTTGTATTCTTTCAGATTTTATAGTTGTAACCAGTGGGAGAGATAAGCTTGTGTGATCTTTGCTACGGCATCGAAGTTTTCACTCTTGTAAGAAAAGTTGTATTAAGTGATAAAAGGTCATATTGTATGCAACCTATTTTCAAACGGCCCAGAGAAAGTAATTATATATACACAGACCTAAATGGGGATATAGTTATAGAAACAATGTTAAATGTAGCAAAACATTAAAAATCAGTGAATGTGATCAAAGTGTATAGAGTTCCCTTTTCTATTGTTGTAAGTTTTTTCATTAAATTTTAATTATTTTTAAGAATTTTTTTTAAAAATGAAAATAACTCTGAAACATCTGCAAGACCATTCTCTAATAAAATTCTTCAATACATGGCATTTACCAATACTGTTTGAGAGATCTTGACGTTTTTATAACTTGTACTTTTCTGGGCAACATAGAATGACATTTTTAACACAATAAATCTTCATTTTTTTTTATAAGAGAATATGTTCCTGGAGCAATAGTTCTTGCTATTGCTTTTGTTCCATCAACTCAGAAGTCAATGTTTTGTTATAAATTAATATGATGGGTTCCTAAAAACTGACAAAAACACTTCAGGACACTTTTGTTGCATTGTATCAAGTGTTTTTGAAATTACTTTATTTTCCTTTCTATTCACTTGCATAAGATCTCTGTATCAGAGCAAGCAAAATAAAGATGAGCATAATGAGTGTGCTTTATTCGAGCTGAACTGTGATGTCCTGCTGAATTATAAGAAGGCCCACAAAAATTCGTTCTTTAAACAAATTCATTAGTTATTCCAGGTGTTGATTTTAGGATCAGACAATAATGAGAACTGAATGTTTGCAGCATTTTTTTTTCCATATAAACACTTGTTTCAATGTCAGTGGCATAGGACTTGGAAGATTTTTTTTTTTATCTTCCGGAAGGTCTATACTTCTGCCTTTCCTCAAAACAAACAAAGAAAAATAACAAATGAGCTATAGTATCATGAGGTCCATAGGGCTTTTTAAGCCACATTTTACTGTGAAAATTATTTAATAATTTCTCTTATTATAAAATGTAAAAATCTATGCATTACCCTATTATTTTCAAATGACTTTGGGTGTAGTGTTTGCCAGTGACCCTATCATTGCCCCTGGCCCTGTTTATTTTCCTGGCCCCCATTACTACAGTATGTCTGCAACTGGCCCCTTCCACTACATAGCAACCTGCAGGTGGCCTCCATATGTGAGTGTGTGCACACCACTGGCTCTGGCCACCATTGTTGCCTGCTCTGATCCCTAGCTACTAGACCAGAGATGACATTTTAGGATCCCAAAAGTTCTTGTAGCCACTGTGGACCCCTGCAGTGCTTGCTAAGGACCACATAGCTGTGAATACAGTGGATTCCGGAGATTTGAGCTACAGAACATCATGACTTTATGCATATCTCTCTGATCACCAAGTGAATAATGGAATGGATAGGACAAGGAAAGCAGAACTATCAGTTGGGAAGACTTGGCATCTTGCATTGTTAGACCTGAGGTCAAAGCACAATCTAGCATCACTCTACCCAGAGGTGAAAGGCTTACCTTACCAAAGTAAGTCCATGAAGTGTGGAAAAGGCGGGTGCTTCTTCAAAAGCACAGAAAACTACAGAAGACTACAGGGATTATGATGAATCAGGGAAACATGTTTTCACCAAAGAAATACAATAAACTTTTAGTAACTGGCCTCAAAGAAATGAAGATCCAGGAATTGCGCACAAAGAATTCAAAAGAGTTGTTATACAGATGCTCTAAGTGCTATAAGAGAATACAAATAAGCAGTATAGCAATAGGAAGAAAAGAGCACAAAGACATAATGAGAAGTTCAACAAAGAGAGAGAAAACATAAAAAAGAACCAAACATAATTTTGGAGCTGAAAAATACAATGACTGAACTGAAGAATTCAATAGAGAGCTTCAGTAACAGACTTGAAAAAGCAGAAAAAAGAACCTGAATTAACCAGAAAACAGATCAATTGAACTAATCTAATCAGGAGAGCAAAACAAACAAACCAATAAATAGGAGAAAAGCATATGGGAATTATGGGATATCAGCCAAAAAACATACCAAAACAAAAGAAGAAGAAGGAGAACAACAACAACAAAAACACATTGTAGTCTTAGAAGGAAAAAATAGAAGAAGAAAGGGCTAGAAAGCTCATTTCAATAAATAATGGCTGAGATCTTCCCTAACGTGGGGATGGATTTGGAAATCCAAGTTCACTGAAGCCAAAAGGTCACCTCAAAATTTTAATCCAAATTTATTTTCTTCAAAACACATAATAATAAAACTGTTTAAAACCAGAGACAAACAGAATTTTTAAAGTGGCAAGAGAAAAAAAATCTCTTACAAGGGAACCCCATAAGGCTACTGGCCAATTTCTCAGCAGAGACCTTGCAAGCCAGGAGAGAATGGTAAATTTTCAGAGTGCTAAAGTAAGAAAACTGCCAAGCAAGAATACTTAGCACAGGAAAGCAGTCCTTCAGAATTGAAGACTAAATAAAAACTTTCCCTAATAAATAAAAGCTGAGGAAATTTTTCACTACTGCACCTGCCTTATAAGAAATGCTGAAAGGGGTTTTTCAAGCTGAAACAAAATAGTAATATAAAAACATACAAAAGTATGTAACACACTGGCAAATGTAAGCATATAGTGAGATTCAAAGTATTCTCATACAGGGGCACCTGGGTGGCTCAGTCGGTTAAGCACCTGACTTCAGGTCAGGTCATGATCTCACAGTTTGGGAGTTTGAGCCATGCATTAGGCTTTGTGCTGACAGCTCAAAGCCTGGAGCCTGCTTCGGATTCTGTATCTCCCTCTCTCTCTGCCCCTCCCTGCTCATGCTCTGTCCCTCTCTGTCTCTCAAAAATAAACATTAAAAAAAAATTCAAAGTACCCTCATACAGTATATATGGTGATGTGTTCTTTAACTACTTAACTCTAGTATTAAGGTTAAAGTAGAAAAATATTAAAAATAGCTATAGTTTCAATAAATTGTTAATGGATACAGAGTATTAAAGGATGTTAATGGTGACATCAAAAACATAAAGGGGAAGTAAAAAATAGAGATTTTTTAATGCAATGTATGATGAATTAATTGCTATCAGCAAAAATATACTGTTAAATATATAAGAAATATGTAAGATATTTTTGGTCAGCCTCGGGAGGACCACAGATCTAAAATCTACCATAGCCACACACAAAAGATAAAGAGAAGGGAATCACAGCATACCACTGTGGACAATAATCAATTTACCAAGGAAGGCAGCAAGAAAGGAAGAAAAATAAAATGGAACTATAAAACAGCCAGATAACAATTAACAAGATGGCATTAGTAAATCTTTACCTAACTGCTTTAAATATTCATGGACTGAATCCTCTAATCAAAAGGCATAGAGTAGCAAGATGGATATAAAAACAAGTCCCAACTATACGCTGCCTCTAAGAGACTCTTTCCAGCTTTAAGGATACATAGTCTCAAAGCGAAGGGATAGGTCAGACAGACAGAAAATCAACAAGGATACATTGGATTTGAACCATACTTGAGACCAAGTTTTACTAACATATATAAACAGAACATTCCACCCAACAGCTGTAGAAAACACATTTATCTCAAGTGTACACAGAAAATTCTCCAGGATAGATCAAGTTATAGGCCACAAAACAAGTCTCAGCAAATTTTAAACGACTGAAATCATACCAAGTATCTTTTCTAACCACAGTGGTATAAAACTAAAAGTCAATAATAGCTTGAAAATCCACAAATTTGTGGAGATCAGAAAACATGCTACTGAACAACTAATGGGTCAAGAAAAAAACCAAAAGGGAAATGAAGAAATATCTTGAAACAAACATAAAAGGAAACACACCATATCAAAACCTATGGGAAGCTGTAAAAGCAATTCAAAGAGGGAAGTTTATGGCAATAAACACCTACATAAAAAAAACCAAAACCTCAAATCAACAACCTCACTTTACACTTCAAGGAACTAGAAAAAGAACAAACTAAGCCCAAAGTTAGCAGAAGGAAGAAATTAACAAAGATTATAGCAGAAAAAGATGAAATTGAGACTAGAAAGAAAATAGAAAAGACCAATGAAACTAAGAGTTGGTTTTTTTGAAAAGATATACAAAATTGACAGAAAAAAAGAAAGGTAATTCCAATAAATAAAATTAGAAATGAAAGAGGAGACATTACAACTGATATTACAGAAATACAAAGAATAATGAGAGACAACTATGAACGATTACATGCCAATAAGCCAGTAATAGAAGAAATGGATAATTTTCTAGAAATCTACAAGGCTGAATCATGAAGAAATAGAAAATCTGAACATACCAATAATGAGTAAGAAATTGAATCAGTAATTAAAACCCTCCTAACAGAAAAGTCCAGGACCAGATGATTTCACTGGTAAATTCTATCAAACATTTAAAGAATTAATGCCTGGGGCTCCTGGGTGGCACAGTCGGTTAAGTGTCCAACTTCAGCCAGGTCACAATCTCGCGGTCCATGAGTTCGAGCCCCGCGTCAGGCTCTGGGCTGATGGCTCAGAGCCTGGAGCCTGTTTCCGATTCTGTGTCTCCCTCTCTCTCTGCCCCTCCCCCGTTCATGCTCTGTCTCTCTCTGTCCCAAAAATAAATAAATGTTGAAAAAAAATATTTAAGGGGTGCCTGGGTGGCGCAGTCGGTTGAGCGTCCGACTTCAGCCAGGTCACGATCTCGCGGTCCGTGAGTTCGAGCCCCGCGTCGGGCTCTGGGCTGATGGCTCAGAGCCTGGAGCCTGTTTCCGATGCTGTGTCTCCCTCTCTCTCTGCCCCTCCCCCGTTCATGCTCTGTCTCTCTCTGTCCCAAAAATAAATAAACGTTGAAAAAAAAAAATAAAAAAATAAAAAAAAAAGAAAAAAATATTTAAAAAAAATAAAATAAAATAAAGAATTAATGCCTATCTTTATCAAAAATCTTTCAAAAAATTAAAAAAGAGGGACTATTTCCAAATTCATATATGAGGCCAACATTACTCTGATACCAAAGCCAGATAAAGACACTACAAGAAAAAAATTACAGACCAATACTCCTGATGAACATAAATGAGAAATTTCTTGACAAAATATTATCAATCCTAATTCAACAGCACATTAAAAAGATTTTCATTGTGATGAGTGGGATCGATCCTTAGGGTGCAAGTACAGTTCAACATATGCAAATCAATAAATTTGATATATCACATTCAGATAACGAAAGAAAAATTAAATGGTCATCACAATAGATAAAGAAAACATATCTGATCAAAGACAGCATCCTTTCATGATATAAATCCTCAACAAATTGGATATGGAAGGAACAATACTTCAACACAGTGAAGTCATTATATCACAAACCGACAGCCAACATTACTGTCAATGGTAAGAGGTTAAAAGCCTTTCTTCTAAGATCAAAAATAAGACATGGGTATCTACTCTTACCACTATTATTCACACAGTACTAGAAGCCCTGTCTAGGGAAATGAGGCAAGAAAAAGAAATAAAATGCATCCAAAAAGGAAAGAAGTAAAATTGTCTCTGTTTATAGATGATTTGATCATATATATATATATATATATATATATATATATATATATATATAGTGAATTCTAAGACTCCATCAAAAAACCATTAGAACTAACTAATCAAAGTTCTAGTAATGTTGCTAGATATAAAATCAACATACAGGTAAGAATTGTGCTTTACACACTAACAACAAAATGCTTGAGAAAGACATAAAGAAAACAATCCCAGGGCTCCTGGGTGGCTCAGACGGTTAAACATCCGACTTCAACTCAGGTCATGATCTCATGGTTTGTGAGTTCGAGCCCCACGGTGGGCTCTGTGCTGACAGCTCAGAGCCTGGAGCCTGCTTTGGATTCTGTGTCTCCCTCTCTCTCTGACCCACTCATGCTCTGTCTCTCTCTCTGTCTCTCAAAAATGAATAAACGTTAAAAAAAATCTTTAAAGAAGACAATCCCATTTATAATAGCATAAAAAAAACAATACTTAGGAAAAAAATTAATGAAAGAAGTGAAAGATGTGTATACTGGAAACTATAGGCCTTTGATGAAAGAAATTGAAGAACACACAAATGAAAGGGTGTCCTCTGTCACAGATGGGAAGACTTAATATTGTTAAGATGTTTATACTTCCAAAGTCACCTATAGATTCAATGCAATCCCTATCAAAATTCCAATAGCACTTTTCACAGAAATAGAAAAAAATAACTCTAAAATTTGTATGAAGCCATTAAACAACCCTGATCACTAAAGCAATCCTGAGAGAAAAGAACAAAACTGAAGGTAGCACACTTCTTAATTTCAAACTATTCTACAAACTATAATAATCAAAACAGTTTGGTGCCAGTGTAAAAATGGACACATAGACCAATAGAACACGATAAAAAGCCCCAAAATAAGGCCACAATTATGTTCAATTAATATGCAACAAAAGAGCCAAGAATACTCCATGAGGAAAGAACGGTCTCTTCAATAATGGTGCTGGGAAAACTGGATAACCACATACAAAAGAATGAAGTCGAACCCCTACTCAAAAATGAACTTGAAATGGGTTAAAAACTTAAACATAAGATCTTAAAATGAAAAGCTACTATAAGAAAACATAGGGAAATAGCTCCTTAACATTGGTAGTTATCTCCAGGATATGACCCAAAAAAGAGAAGCAACTAAGGCAAAAATCAAGTAGACAATATCAAACTAAAAAGCTACACAACAGAAGAAACAATCCACAAGTGAAACAATCAACCTACAAAATGAGAGAAAATATCTGCAAATCATAAAGCTGATGAGGGGCCAATAGTCAAAATGTATAAAGAACTCATACAACTCAATAGGAAAAAAAAAAAAACAACAACCAAAACAACCCAATTAAAAAATGGGCCAAGGAACTGAATAGACTGCTCTCCAGAGACAACATACAAATAGCCAGCAGGTATATGAGGAGTGCTTAACATCAGTAATCATCAGGGAAATGCAAATCAAATCCTCAGTGAGATATTACCTTACACCTGTTCAAATGGCTATTACAAAAAGATAAGAGATAGCAAGTATTTGCAAGGGTGTAGATAACTCTTGTGTACTTTTGGTGGGAGTTAAAATTGATAGATCCACTATGGAAAAGAGTCTGGAGGTTCCTCAAAAAATTAAAACTAGAACTACTATATGATCCAGCAATCTCATTTCTGGGTATATATTGAAATCAGGATTTCATAGAAGTATATGTACTCCCATCTTTATAATAATATTATTCAAAATTGCCAAGATATGTGACTAACCTAATTCTCCATCAACAGATGAATCCATAAAGATATGGCGTATATATTTATATGCATATTTATATTTTAATACATGTATAATATTCAGCCACAAGAAAGAAGGAAATCCTGCCATTTGTGACAACTTGGATGAACTCTGACGGCATTATGCTAAAATAAGTCATTCACAGAAAGACAAATACTGTATGATATAACTTATATAAGGAATCTAAGAAAGCTGAACTCAGAAAAATAAAGCAAGGTGGTGCTTATCAGGGGCATGAATGGGGGGAAAGGAGGATATTATTCAAAGGGTACAAGCTTCCAGTTATAAGATTAACAAATACTTAGGATTGAATGTACAGCATGATGATTACAGCTAATAATACTTTATTTTATTCTTGAATGTTGTTGAGAATAGATCTTAAATGTTCTCACATCAAAAAAGAAATGTTAGTTATGTAACAAAACGGAAGTGTTATCTAGTGCTAAAGTGGATATTTTGCACATTTTGCAATATATAAATGTTTAAATGTATTAAATCAACATAACATTACTTAAACTTATATGTTACAAGTCAAAATCTGGAAAATAAATTTTTTAAAAGATAAAAATTGAACTTTATTAAACATTTAAAAAAGACATTGATGCCTTAGTGTCAAGGACATATTTAGCCTATGTCCAGAATGAATATTGTAAGGTGAAGTTTCAGAGAAGAAAACTTATGAACCTCATGATGTTCTAGAAGAGAGTCGGAAGTTGATAACTTCTTGACATTCTGGAAAATGTGCACTGATGAGAAGTCCAATGGCTGAGATTGTTTCCTCCATCATGCTATGTCATGACTCTGTTGTGGTAAAATCGGAATAAATCTAGAATCTCTTAAAACTCTGGCCTGTTCTATAGTGTCTGCTAGGCATAAGGGCAAGATTTTTTTTTTTAATGTTTATTTATTTTTGAGAGACAGAGTGAGACAGAGCATGAGCGGGGGAGGGCCAGAGAGAGGGAGAAACAGAATCAGAAGCAATCTCCAGGCTCTGAGCTGTCAGCACAGAGTCCGACGCGCGGCTGGAACCACTGACTGTGAGAACATGACCTGAGCCAAAGTTGTACGCCCAACCAACTGAGCCACCCAGGCGCCCCTAGGGCAAGGTTTTAAAGGTGTTAGATAATATTATAATCAAGGCTGTGAAAAAACCTTTTTCCTTACCATGAAGTTTCTGAAAGTATTGAAAAGTCAGGGAACAAAGCAGATTTGAAAATAGATGACTCTGTTACTAGTTCACTTAGAGTTCTGTTAAAAGGCTGCCCACCTTAAAGCTGTCTGTGTCTTCCCACCCCTACAATGTGTAGGTAAAGATCGTGCCTTTCATTCCTTTCCTTTCTCTTTGATTTCAGGCTTAAATATTTGTTTTCCTAAAAAATCTTACCAATTCTTGCTGTAGAGTGCCCCACAGACAGAGATAAATCCAAATAGCTTCTGTTCTATTAGAAGCTTCCTGACCATCTTCAGTGAGGTTATATACCCTAGGAGAAATCCGCCCAGCTTCCTATGCAACCCAGGCCTAAATGTGATACATTGTAGCATTTCTGTTGCTTTTAATCATGTTTTATCTTCCTTGTTCTCTTTCTCCTGTGGTATACCCAGGCTCTTCTTACCTGGAATCACTATGAAACTCAGCTAATGAGATCTGAAATATTCTTTGGTGAAATTTGAGCTTCAATTCTCAGTGCCATCCCATTTTAGTATAATATCCTAGCTGATCAAGCATGAGGGATTTCCTAATTTTTCTTGTGATTTCATCCCTATGTGTCATTCTCAGAAGGCACTTCTCAGTTCCTTGCTTGGATCCAGGCTGTTGAGGTGGGAGATGGTGACACATGACTCTCTGAGACCTTATTTCATCCACTGTTGAATTTCTCTGGGGCTTAAATATACCCATATTCCTAGAACCATCTCTAAAAGCAATAGCATGTTACCATGCCTTTTTTTTTTTATTCCCATACATCTAGGCTTTGTTTTAGAATCAGTTCCTACACATAGCTTAAAGATAGCATATTCAGTTAATGCTAAATCTCTATAATTTTTGGAATGAAAAATATATTTTTTTATTTTTAAGTACATTGTAACATTAACTGGAATGATATTGTAAGCACCCTGATTCTTGTGGAAAGTATCCCTGGGAAATCTGTTAGCACATTCTTACCGTGGGAATCAATTCCCTGATAATAGGTTCAAGTTCTTTCAAGAGTCATTTATGCCACCTCCTCGTGAGTATAAGTGGAAAATCTCTGTGAAGGAGCCACACTTTACAGTCATAACTTAATGTTCAGTAATGTCTACTTACTGATAGCTAGATTTAAAAGTATTCAGAATATTTCAACCATGTTGTTAAAGAACATTATGAAAAGATATTTAGGAAAATACCTTTCCTGATGATTGACAGACCATAACAAAATCAAGTTTCATCTTATATTCATGTCTGTGACAATGCTGCAAGTCCTCCTATATTCCAGGAAATTCTTTAGTGACTGTTCTGTATAAGACACAAATCCTGGGCTTTGTTATAATGCGGAGAATGAAGATTACCTGAATAGGGTAATATGAATTGCTGAACAATTTTGATAACTTTATCCCAAGTGATTATGGGCCACATCCTCTTAATACTCCAAGACCTTTGAGTCCCTTGCAGGGTATAACTCTGAGCACTTGAAATTTTATGAGAATGTTATATAATCTTCTGGTACGGGGCTAAGGAGTTGCTTACATGAATAAACATGATGATATTCTGCAGCCAAAATTACCTACTTTTCTGATAATTTTGGCAAGGCTTTGCCTTATTTGTCTTGAGCAGTATTTACATTAAAAGCTGTCTTTAAAGTTTTTGTAACTTGGTGTGCCTGGGTGGCTCAGTCAGTGAAGTGTCTGACTTAATATTGGCTCAGGTCATGATCTCAAGGTTCATGAGTTCAAACCCCCACATCAGGCTCTGCAGTGATAGCTTGGAGCCTGCTTGGGATTCTCTGTCTCTGTCTCTGTCTCTCTCTCTCTGCCTCTCCCCTGCGCTCTCTTTCTCAAAAATAAATCTTTTTTAATTAAAAAAAATTGTTGTAACTTGGAATAATTTTTTTCCTCAGATAAGGATGTTTAATTTCCTTCCTTTTGGAGCCTTGCAAGTGAGGGAAGCTAGGGACTGGGCTCTAAGAGAGAACTGTGTTGAAAACAAATTTGGGATGATTGTATATAACAAGAGTATGTTGGGGTCATGTTCATCATGGCTGTGTGCTTAAGAAATAGAATTATGACAGATAACATAATTCTATATTATCATGTCAGAGATCCCGAGACTTTTCTGGTCTATGCCCTTTCAATGGAATCAACATTGTTGTCATTTAAATGCCTTATTGATGGGGCCGACCAGCCACTTGTTTAAGGTTGTAGAACTGTATCTAAAAGTTTGAAGTGGAGAAAAGATTTAGATTTCTCAGGGAAGCTGAAAGTAATGAAAGAGGGAATAAATTTGCATCATTTTAGTAAATACTGGTGAAATTTAATGCTAATAATCTTGAATGGATCCAGGAATAAGTCTTATATTGTTTTTTGTGTAGACAACTGGGAGTAATGTGCTTAGAAAAGATCTCCAAGAGGAATCTTTTCATATAACTTGGTCTGTTTACATATGCCCCATAGTGCTGTTTAATATGTTAGAGAGTGATGTCATATTCTTCGAATATAGAGCAGTGATTGGATTGTACATGTATTTTGTGTCAGGTGTGATGAGACTATTGAGATAACCATATAATGCTGTGTTTTAATTCTATCTCAATAAACATGACTTCAAGAAAAGCCAAGTCAAATAGTATTATACACAAAAATAAATCAATTTTCGAAATTAAAAAAATAGCTGTTTTTCATAAAGAATGATACAGTGTTCCATGCTGGTTCTAGAGTAAGCAGACAAACCATTTTCCTCTTGTCATATACACCAGACACCAAAATGTATCAATTAAATGATTCTGGACAGTCGCAATCGATCTCTTCTATCCAGCCATTGAAGGAAATGCAATGTGATAATGATAACTCTGAAACTAAACCACCTAGCTTTGAATCCTGACTCTGCCACACATTCAATGAGTGGTATTGAAGAAGTTTCATCACGTTAGGCATTGATTTCTTCGTGTTAAATAGGAGATAGGACTGACACCTTATACAGCCATTGATGGGATTAATACATATAAATATTAATATTCAATATATTATTGCATATAGAGTAGTGTCTGAAGGAGAGCAGGCACAAAGCAGTCCTGCACAATCATACGAATGAGAATAAGAGCAAGAACGGGTCTGGATTCTTTGAATAGTGCCCCTTCCAGATATGACAGCACTTCCCCACTGGCTTTTCCAACAGCTCCCACATTCCTTCCATTCATGCCACTTCTCTTCAGTTTTCTTCACTGTGTAATGTGATTATCCCAGATGCCAGGGGCACCTGGCTTTCAGGTGATCCAACAGGCAGAGCAATAATGACAACAGGTGAGGGCCAGAGATTATTTCTGCTTTGAGGCCATAATGGCCCTGTCATAGCTAGAACTCCTTATTTCCTTTTGTGATAAAAGCACAGGGTTCCAGTAAAGGGGGTTGTTGGTTTAAAGAACTTGTATTGAAGAAAGACCTTTGGATTTGATAGTGTGTACACTCCATTAGTGGGGATCTGGTCCCATGTCACTCAGTGGATTAATCAATAGCCATAGTCTTGATGTGCAGGCTACTTAGTGGTAAAACAGGCAGGCTCCAAAATACACTGTTGGGATTCCCAGATTGGCTCCTTTATGTACTTGCTGAGCAACCTGAGCAGGTTAACTTAAGCAATCATTTTTTTTCTTTTATTAATTTTATTTTTTTAATTTACATCCAAATTAGTTACATTCCTTAGTGACCCTTACCCATTTAGCCCATCCCCCCTCCCACAACCCCTCCAGTAACCCTCTGTTTGTTCTCCATATTTGAGTCTCTTCTGTTTTGTCCCCCTCCCTGTTTTTATATTATTTTTGCTTCCTTTCCCTTATGTTAACCTTTTCTGTGTCTTAAAGTCCTCATATGAGTGAAGTCATATGATATTTGTCTTTCTCTGACTAGTTTCGCTTATCATAATGCCCTCTATTTCCATCCATGTAGTTGCAAATGGCAAGATTTCATTATTTTTGATGGCCGAGAAATACTCCATTTTGTGTGTGTATACACAATCTTCTTTATCCATTCATCCATCGAAGGACATTTGGGCCCTTTCCATACTTGGGCTATTGTTGATAGTGCTGCTATAAACATGGGGGTGCACGTGTCCCTTCAAAACAGCATACCTATATCCCTTGGATAAATACCTAGTAGTGAAATTGATGGGTCGTAGGGTAGGTCTATTTTTAATTTTTTGAGGAACCTCCATACTTTTTTTCCAGAGTGGCTGCACCAGCTTGCATTCCCACCAGCAATGCAAAAGAGATCCTCTTTCTCCACATCCTCGCCAACATCTGTTGTTGCCTGAGTTGTTCATGTCAGCCATTCTTACAGGTGTAAGGTGGTATCTCATTGTGGTTTTGATTTGTATTTCCCTGATGATGAGTGATGTTGAGCATTTTTTCATATGTCGGTTGGCCATCTGGATGTCTTCTTTGGAGAAGTGTCTATTCATGTCTTTTGCCCATTTCTTCACTGGATTATTTGGTTTTTGGGTGTTGACTTTGATAAGTTCTTTATAGATTTTGGATACTAACCCTTTATCTGATACATCGTCTGCAAAATCTTCTCCCATTCTGTCGTTTGCGTTTTAGTTTTGCTGATTATTTACTTTGTTGTGCAGAAGCTTTTTACTTTGATGAGGTCCCAGTAGTTCATTTTGCTTTTGTTTCCCTTGCCTCCGGAGACGTGTTGAGTAAGAAGTTGCTGCAGGAAAGATCAAAGAGGTTTTTTCCTGCTTTCTTCTCAAGGATTTTGATGGCTTCCTGTCATACATTTAGGTCTTTCATCCATTTTGAGTTTATTTTTGTGTATGGTGTAAGAAAGTGGTCCAAGTTCATTCTTCTGCATGCCAGAAGAATTTTCCAGTTTTCCCAGCACGAATTGCTGAAGAGACTGTTTTATTCCATTGGATATTCTTTCCTGCTTTGTCAAGATTAGTTGGCCATACGTTTGTGGGTCCATTTCTGGGTTCTCTATTCTGTTCCATTGATCTGAGTGTCTCTGTTCTTATACCAGTACCATAATGTCTTGATGATTACAGCTTTGTCGTATAGCTTGAAGTCCAGGAATGTGATGCCTCCTGCTTTGGTTTTCTTTTTCAAGATTGCTTTGGCTATTCAGGGTCTTTTCTGGTTCCATACAAATTTTAGGATTATTTGTTCTAGCTCTGTGAAGAATGCTGGTGTTATTTTGATAGGGATTGCATTGAATATGTACATTGCTTTGGGTAGTATTGACATTTTAGCAATATTTGTTCTTCCTATCCAGGAGCATGGAAACTTTTTACGTTTTTTTGTGTCTTCTTCAGTTTCTTTCATAATCTTTCTATAGTTTTCAGTGTGTAGATTTTTCACCTCTTTGGTTAGATTTATTTCTAGGTATCTTATGGTTTTTGGTGCAATTGTAAATGGGATAGATTCCTTCCTTTCTCTTTCTGTCGCTTCATTGTTGGTGTATAGGAATGCAACTTATTTCTCTGTGTTGATTTTATATCCTGAAACTCTGCTGAATTTATGGATCAGTAAGCAGGGTTTTTTTTTTGTGGAATGTTTTGGGTTTTTCATATAGAGTATCATGTCATCTGTGAAGAGTGAAAGTTTGACCTCCTTCTGGCCAATTTGGATGCCTTTTATTCCTTTGTGTCGTTTGATTGCAGAGGCTAAGACTTCCAATTCTATGTTGAACAACAGTGGCGAGAGTGGACATCCCTGCCTTGTTCCTGACTTTAGCGGGAAAGCTGTCAGTGTTTCCCCATTGAGGATGATATTAGCGTAGCGTTGTTCATATATGGCTTTTATGATCTTGAGGTATAATCCTTCTATCCCTACTTTCTTGAGGGTTTTTATCAAGAAAGGATGCTGTATTTTCTCAAATGCTTTCTTTGCATCTATTGAGAGGATCTTATGGTTCTTGTCCTTTCTTTTATTGATCTGATGAATCATGTTCATTGTTTTGTGGATATTGAACCAGCCTGCATCCCAGGTATAAATCCCACTTGGTCGTGGTGAATAATTTTTTTAATGTATTGTTGGATCCGGTTGGCTAATATCTTGTTGAGGATTTTTGCATCCATGTTCATCAGGGAAATTGGTCTATAGTTCTTCTTTTTAGTGGGGTCTCTGTCTGGTTTTGGAATCAAGGTAATGCTGACTTCATAGAAAGAGTTTGGAAGTTTTCCTTCCATTTCTATTTTTTTGGAAGAGCTTCAAGAGAATAGGTGTTAATGCTTCCTTAAATGTTTGGTAGAATTCCCCTGGAAAGCCATCTGGCCCTGGACTCTTATTTTCTGGGAGATTTTTGATTACTAATTTGATTTCCTTACTGGTTATGGGTCTGTTCAAATTTTCTATTTCTTCCTGTTTCAGTTTTTGTAGTGTATATGTATCTAGGAATTTGTCCATTTCTTCCAGATTGCCAATTTTATTGGCATATACGTGCTCATAATATTCTCTTATTGTTTTTTTTTATTTCTGCTGTGTTGTTTGTGATCTCTCTCTTTCATTCTTGATTTTATTTATTTGGGTCCTTTCCTTTTTCTTGTTGATCAAACTGGCTAGTGGCTTATCAATTTTGTTAATTCTTTCAGAGAAATTGCTTCTGGTTTCATTGATCTGTTCTACTGTTTTGTTTTTTGTTTTTTGGTTTCAATAGCCTTAATTTCTGCTCTAATCTTTATTATTTCCTGTCTTTTGCTGGTTTTGGATTTTATTTGCTGTTCTTTTTCCAGCTTTTTAAGGTGTAAAGTTAGGTTGTGTATCTGAGACCTTTCTTCCTTATTTAGGAAGGCCTGGCTTGCTATATACTTTCCTCTTATGACCACCTCTCCTGCATCCCAGAGGTTTTGGACTGTGGTGTTATCATTTTCTTTGGCTTGCATGTACTTTTTAATTGCGTCTTTAACTTCTTGGTTAGCCCATTCATTCTTTAGTAGGATGTTCTTTAGTCTCCAAGTATTTGTTAACTTTCCAAATTTTTTCATGTCGTTGATTTCGAGTTTCATAGCATTGTGGTTTGAAAATATGCATGGTATGACGTAGATCTTTTTGTACTTGTTGAGGGCTGATTTGTGTCTTAGTATGTGGTCTATTCTGGAGAACATTCTATGTGCACTGGAGAAGAATGTATATTCCGCTGCTTTAGGATGAAATGTTCTGAATATATCTGTTAAGTCCATCTGGTCCAGTTTGTCATTCAAAGCCATTGTTTCCTCATTGATTTTTTTGAAATTGTTTTTTTGTTTTTTAATGTTTATTTTTGGGAGAGAGAGAGAGAGAGAGAGAGAGAGAGAGACAGAGCATGAGTAGGCAAAGGGCAGAGAGAGAGCGAGACACATAACCTGAAGCAGGCTCCAGGTTCTGAGCTGTCAGCACAGAGCCCAATGCGGGGCTTGAACCTATGCGAGATCATGACCTGAGCCGAAGTCACACGCTTAACTGACTGAGCCACTCAGACGCCCCTCCTTGCTGATTTTTTGACTAGATGATCTGTCCATTGTTGTGAGTGGGGGGTTGAAGTCTCCTACTATTATGATATTACTATCAATGAGTTTCTTTATGTTTGTGATTAATTGGTGTATATATTTGGGTGATTCCACATTTGGCACCTAAATGTTTACAATTGTTAGGTCTTCGTGGTGGGTAGACCCCTTGATTATCATATAATGCCTTTCTGCATCTCTTGATACAGTCTTTATTTTAAACTCTAGATTGTCTGATGTAAGTATAATAACTCTGGCTTTCTCTTGGTGACCATGATAGATGGTTCTCCAACCCCTTACTTTCAGTCTGAAGGTGTCTTTAGGTCAAATTGGGTCTCTTGTAAACAGCATATAGATGGATCTGGTTTTCTTATCCATTCTGTTACCCTATGTCTTTTGAATGGAGCACTAAGTCCATTGACATTTAGAGTGAGTACTGAAAGACATGAATTTATTGCCATTATGTTGCTTGTAGAGTTGAAGTTTCTGTTGGTGTTCTCTGGTCCTGTCTAATCTTTGTTGCTTTTGGTCTTTATTTATTTGTTTATTTTTTCATCTTTTCTCCCCTCAGAGACTCCGCCTTAAAATTTCTTGCAGGGCTGGTTTAGTGGTCACAAACTAATTTTTTTTTTTTTTCCGGGAAACTTTTTATCTCTCCTTCTGTTTTGAATGACAGCCTTGCTGGATAATGAATTCTTGGCTGAATGTTTTTCTGATTCAGCACATTGAACATATCCTGCCACTCCTTTCTGGCCTGCCAAGTTTCTGTGGATAGGTCTGCTGCAAACCGGATCTGTCTTCCCTTGTAGGTTAAGGACTTTTTTCCCCTTGCTGCTTTCATGATTTTCTCCTTGCCTGAGTATTTTGTGAATTCTGATGTTGTTCCTTTTTAACGAGTCACTGATTTTTTTAATTCTTAAATCGTGCTTTTTTGTCTTAATCTCCCTCTTTTTTTCTGCTTCATTATTCTCCATAAGTTTGTCCTCTATATCACTGATTTTCTGTTCTGCCTCATCCATCCTTGCCACCGTGGCCTCCACTCAAGATTGCAGCTCAGTTACAGCATTTTTTATTTCATACTGACTAGCTTTTACTTCTTTTATCTCCGCAGAATGGGATTCTAATCTATTTTTTGCTCCAGCTAGTATTCTTATTATTGTAAATCTAAATTCTAGTTCAGACATTTTGCTTGTATCTGTGTTGGTTAAGTCCCTGTGTTTTGTTTCTTCCTGCTCTTTTTTGGGGTCAATTTCTTCATTTCATCATTTTGAAGGGAGAAAACTAATTAATGAGGTAGAAGAAATTAAAAGAAAAAATATTAAAATTAAAAAATACTAAAATTAAAAAATTAAAAAACACCCACACAAAAAAATTGAATAAATGATGCTAGATATTAGGTGTTTTTTGGTTTGAGTGTTGAAAGCAGCTTGATAGATTAGAAAAAAAAAGGGAAAAAACAAAAAGGAAATTGTTTGAAAATTTGAAAAAATGAACACACTGAAGTAGACTAAAATGAAATGATGGAAGTAAAATATTTTGAAAAATTTACACAAAAATAAAAAATATAGTAGAATAAAAATTAAAGAAAAATATTTTTAATAAAAATTGAAAATAAAAATGAATTTTTTCTCTTTCTGTATTCAAGAAAAAGAAAAACAAAAAAGAGAAAAGAAGAAAAAAAAGAAAGAGAATTGAATATATGGACTGGCTAACAGACTGAAATATGACTGAAATTACTTCCTTTTCTCCTAGAAGTCAAACTATGAAGTGCTTTGTAGTCCATAAACTAAACAGGTGGTGAGACTTGTGTTCTTGAAGAGTGAGGTTGGCCCAGTTGGGCGGTGCTTAGTGTAATGGCTCCATTCTCTACTAGATGGCACTGCTTAGCTTACTGGGGTGGATTGTTGTGTTGCTTGTAGGTGTGTACATGCGGGAGCAGTGAAAATGGCGTCACCCAGCTACCCAGTCTCTAGTATGAGAACTCTGTTCTTCCTCATCAGCAGTTGCACACCCGTCCTTTGTCTTTGGCTTCAGTCCACTCCCTGCTTTTACACAGTCTGTGACCAAGTCACAGGCAGCACCTCCTTCCCAAGTTTTGTCTCAGATGCAGCTGTTTTTCCCACAATCCTGAGGGATTGAGACTTTGACCCATTCTGCACCTCCGCAGAGGGTCTCACCGAGTAATGGCCGGGTGCCAGCTGCACCCAGGAATGTTTCCGGGACCGTGCTGCTGCCAATGCCCAGAGACAGTGGTCGGATTCCAGCCCACTCCAGAACAAGTTTGTGGGATAGTGTAGCAGTAGCGTTTCAGGGATTATGGAAAATCACAACATACATCTAGCACCATGCATCACACTTAACGACTTTGTTCCAGCAGCAGCGAATGTGGGTGTTCTCTGGGGTCTGCTGGAACTAGGTGGGCTCACAGCCTCTACCAAATGTCCTTCCAGCAGTGGAACTGCTTCTCCCCATGTGCCTCAAGAACCTCCCAGACACCACTCTGTTCCTGGGGATTTGCCCTTCCCACCAGAGCACTGCCAGTTATCGAGCTACGGAGTTTCAGACTCTGCACTCCCCCTGTTTATAGTCTTAATCGAATTTAAACCCTCTCCCTTTTCGTTTCTCCTTTCTCCCTTTTTAGTTAGTTCAGTCCCAGCAGCTGTTTCCTATTTTCCACTTTCTTTCCAGCTGCTTTTGGGGGGGGGGGTGCTTTTCCCATATTCTTCCCCCCCCACCCATCTCTGTCCTCTCTTCTGACAGAAAAGTGGCCCTGTCTTCCGTGGCTTCTCTCTTCCCATGTTCACCTCTCCATGCCATGTACCTGCTGAGTTCTGTGGTTCAGGTTGTGCAGATTGTTGTGTTAATCCTCAGATCACTTTTCTAGGTGTGCAGGATGGTTTAGTTTTGGTCTGGCTGTATTTCATGGATGCAAGACACACAAAAAACTTCCATGCTGTTCCACCATCTTGGCTGCTTCCTCTTAAGCAATCTTAATTAATCTGAAACCTTAAATGTCCTCATCTATAACACAGGGGATGATAATATTCCACTCTTCAAGTTATTCTGAAGACGAAGTGAACTATTGCATAAAAAAATAGAACAGGGCTTGGTGTTTGTGTTACTTACTATTAAAGAGATACTTGATATCATTAGCAGTACTGACTTGTTTACTACCCTCTCCTTTACAAGAGTCATGGGAAAAGATCATGGCATTCAATATGGTTCATAGACAGTGAATACACTACCATTCCAGGTGCTGAAAGAAATAGTGGGATGATGACCACAGTGTCAAAGAAATATGAACAGAGGGTGTCCCAGCAGAAGGCACTGACCTACTCTGTCCACATATATGAGCACATGCTTCAACTTTACTACTGTTAAGCCACTTTCACTCCATGACACAATTTGTCGTCATTAGCATTTTTCTGAAGAGTCTATAATGACATGGGAACATCAGTTATAAAGTCAAGTGGAAGAAAAGATGAACATTTTTACAATATTCTTTTTCCTACCCCATTTAAAATATGGCTCCACCATAGTAGCTACTTTTATCACAATACAGATAAGTGCATTTTAAGATACATATCACTTTTTAATAAATCATTTGTTTACATTTTAATTTTGAATTAAAAAATGTGATCTTTAATGTAAAGTCTTACTCATTTTTCTACCTGAGCCCCTGTTATAATGCTTACCCATAGCAATTATCTAAAACCTCAATGGGTGGGTGAATAAATGAACAAAAATCTTAGCCACTAAGGTTTACTTTCATTTTTTTCAATATTTTGAACATACTTTCATTTTTTAAAATATTTTGAAAACCATTCTTAGAGGAATGGAGATCCTTCTGTAGTTTTCTTTAGCCCTAAATCTCAGTAGGAAGTTGGTTTGTTTTTATAAGCTCACATAAATTAAATCAATAACATCTATCTGTCTTTAGAGAAGTGGTATTACTGCTGAAAATCATGGCCTCTTTGTCATTACATCACCAATGTACACACATTAAGCTTCTTAAGCCTAACTTGGAAATCGATGCTTCCTCTCTCCAGTCATTTCTGTGGCCTACCACCCTATTGATAGGGTTATATTACCTCAGACACTATTATCAGATGTGGTATCCCCAAGAGCTTTGTAGAAAAAGGCTATTGCTTTCCCATCCTAGGATCAAATGTCTCTTTATATGCAGGCTTGAAAATCACTGCCTGTTTGGGTACTGTATTACATTGTGTGTGCAATTCTAATTTGTCCTCAGTTTTCAGCCATTTGTCTCCTTTGGTGATATTGATTTCTAGGGCAATTCTGCTCATTGATTTCAGACTATTTTCCTGAGGTCTATTTTTGTTTGTTCTCTTCAACATTTGTGGAGTACTTCAGATTTTAACATTCACGATCTTATATATACACTTTAGGATAAGTCTCACAACATCTTTGAACAATTTCTTTGCATTTTACAAATATAGGTGAACAAGATAAAACAAACCTCTTAAGAAGTGAATTTTGAGGACAAACAAGATTAGGAGAATGTATCCAGGAAGCTGGGTGGAGATGGTGATTACAAAAAACTTATTTCCTTGTGTGCCCTTGGACAAGTCAATCAACATTCTTAAATCTCAGTTTGCAAATTGTAAAGAAGGAGAAGGTTTAAAAAAGAAAGACAATTCTTTTCATTTCCCTTATCCACCACCTACATTACAGAGTTCTTGTAAGAAACAACTGAGATAATAGATATAAATATTTCACAAAGGTGGGTTTATCTCAGGATAAAGAAATAGTAATCATGTTTGGTATAATCTAACTCAAATCTTGACAAGAAGTGTCAACAATGAAATATTCACTAATGCTGTCCTCTGGTTGAAAAAAATTTTTATAGTTTTTCAACCGTGTGTACATGAGAATCATCTGCATGCTCAGTAAAAATGCATGAGATTCACAAATTTAAATAAAGCTCCTCTTAGATGCATTCCACTGCCTAGAAATTAAAATTATTTATGAGGGCTTAAAAGTAACAAATCAGACAGACTTGGTTTCAATCTCAGTGTCATTACTTACTATCTGTGTGATCTTGGGAGAGTTACTTGCCTATAGTTTCCTTGACTAAAACATGAGGTAATGTGCCATAGTCTGTTTGAGGATTGAACAAGAATGCAGGCCAAACATGGAAAGCAGTGTATAACATATTTTTAGTTTGAATCAATATGTGTTACTAATAACTTTCCTTTTAGATATATTTGACTATAAATATTCCTCTTTTATTTAGCTATCACTTAAAACGGCCTCTGTTTTTTTTTTCTTGCTCTTTTTTCCAGGCTTGTATGTTAGGTACTGGGGGTATAAAGATGGATGAGATTGAATCTGTACAGTCACTAGCTGGAATGGGACTTGCTTGTTGGTACGGCTCATTGAGTAACTCTGTATTTTGTATGTAGTTGATACTCAGTAATTTTTTAATTAAATGAGTTAATGTCTCCTAGTGCTTTGGGTAAACAATGGAGAAGATTATGTAAATAATTTTGCAAAGTACACTGTAATAAGTGTTATAATTTAGGAGTCTACTGTCTCAACTTAATTTCATTTCATCATACTATTGTATGATTGTTTAGTTGAATTTAATTTTCTTTATATTTCCATGTATTGCTTCATTGTTATTGGTTCTTAGGCTTTTCCAACATTTACAATGCTTCCCAATTTTGTATCATGTAAGAATTTCATTAACTTGGTATTTATTCCTCTGCCTGATGTTGAATAAAAACGATTTTACACAACAGTTACTAGCATTCACCCTCATTCTGTGGCTGCCTCCTAGCCTTGTTAAACACTATATTGATCATTTGCTTTGATCTCTGGCCTTTGAGCCAGTTTGAATCTTTACAACTATGATTTTATCAAAGATAATTTTATAAGCATATTTTCCAATAACATACTTAGGGAGATACTTATAAGACCTACACCAGTGTGTGTGTGTGTATATATATATATGTGTGTGTGTGTGTGTGTGTGTGTGTGTGCCTGTGTCTATGTGTCTGTGTGTGTATGTGTGTATAAGAGAGACTGAAGGAGAGAAATTTGGTCAGGTAAATCTGAATCAAATTGAAGGACTTAAGTTTAATACTAATCACATAATTAAATGATATCAGGGGAAATTATTTTCTAAAGCAGAATATAGTTTAGATCATGAATGAGGACCTTCAGTCCCAAATAAAATATTAATGTTTTTGAGTACTTACACAGTGTCAGATACTGTTTCAAGTTTTTTTATGAATTAAATCAACATTTTTAGGAGATAATTCTAGAATTTTCTTTCATTTACAGATGAGAATTCTGAGATACAAATCAGTTTAATAACTCAATCAAAGTCACAGAGTCAGTGAATACATGGCAGAGTTGGGATTCCCATCAATCACACTCATTTTCTTCCCAACTAGAATTTTTAACCATGATTAACTTTGCCGGTTCAGAGACCAATCTTCCTATTTCTGCTAGCAGTACCTTGATTTAGCTTTGGGTGACATCCCAAAGCTACTAAAGAAAGACTCAGTAGAGCTGTCTATTAATTTTCTTGACCAATTTTTATAAAGAGAGATGTTCATGACCTAAGAGCAATCAAATTCTCTCCCCCCGAAATGTTTATCTTGATTGGAGGACTACAATGACTAAAAATTTTTAGAGTTCATTCACCTTGAGGGTGACACCCTGAAAAGATTCTATCACTTCCAGCTTTTAAAGTCTCTGGAGCTTCTATGGCTTTTGGCCTTCCAAAATCTGATTCTTTATCATTTCCTTCAGTTCTCCCAGGTTATGGGATAAGGCCATGGATTATGATCATATAGGTTTTGCAATGCCCAATGCTAGTGGGTACCAAGGTTCAAAAAAATGGTAACCTTATCCTTCATTTCTTGTCTACACACTCATTTTTGTCTAAATTAGTCATGCCCAATATTGCTTGTGATTAAAGAACTCTAATCAATCTCCCAGCATAAAATAGCTATTATAGATTGGGTCATGTTCCTTCAAAATCAATGTGTTGAAGCCCCAACCCCCAATTTGACTGTGTTTGGAGATAGTCCTGATAAGAAAGTATAACCTCATTTAAGGTTAAATGAGTCATAAGGAAGAGTCCCTAATCCAATAAGATTGGTGTCCTTATAAGAAGAAGTCCTCTCCTTGCACACACACAGAAGAAAGGCCATGTGTGGACAGTGAGAAGGCTGCTGTCTACAAGTCAGGAAGAGAGACCTCACCAGAAACCAACTGTGGTAGTTCTTCGATCTTGGAATTGTAGACTCCAGAACTGTGAGAAAATACACAGCCACAGAGTGGCTGTTATTTAAGACACAAAGTTCATATTTTCTTATGGCAGCCCTAGGGCCCTAATACAATGAGCTTTTCAGGTTTCAGGTTTAGGGTAATGTGCTATATCTCCTGCACCTACTGTCCAGAGGCTAATATATGCCCTGTAAGGCTATTTTGTTATTCCTCCCAGAATGCACCATTGTGTGCTAAACAATAAGGAGTTGAAGGTAAACAAAGCAGACCCTATTCTCGCCCTCATGGAGATCGTTTAAAGTGTATGGTGTTAACTTCATGCAGAGCTTTTTCACTTCCTTAAGATTTTTGCTAAAATCTTACCAGAGGTTTTCCTTGGTGACCTACCTAAAGAAGCAATCTCCTAACTATGAGCTCTCTATATCTTGCTTTGGTATTGTCCTTCTATAACATTTACTCTCCGTCGACATATTATATATTCATTTCTTCATCTGCTCATCTTCTGTTTCCCATGAAAACGTAATCTCTGTGTGTGCATGGGTCTGGTTTTCTTTGCTGCTACCTCTGTTTCAGTTAGACAGTGTTGGGCATCTGAAGACACTCAATATATTTTTATTAACTTGAATTAGACAGTGAATAAATGAGATACATAGCAAAGTGAAACTCAATATAAGTTCAAAATTTCTTTAACTTCTCGGTATGCTTTCTACTGTGTGAATTGCTTTTCTCTTCCATGATGTGATTCTCTTCAGCATCCTTTGTCTCCTCTGTCTTTTTACTCTTTCCTTAGCCCCTCTTTCTTTTCTAATATTCAGACCTGCTTCCTCTGCTTGCTCTTGTCTCTACCTCTCCCCTTTTTAATTACCATTTTAACAATTGATTATAATATTATGTATAAAGTATATTTCAAATTACTTGATTAAGCAGTATATCCATTGTTTTTAATTAAAAGGCTGATGAAGACACTTAGTTAAAATTCTGTCTGTAAGAAAAGGAAAAGCCAAGTTATATTTGATCTCCATCCTAATTGATTAGTGGGCCATGAGTTGAAATATAATGTTTCCTTAGTCCCATAACAACCCTAGTGCTTCAGTCTGGAGTCACTGATAATTGCACTAAAATGATTTTTCAAATTAGATTGAGTTGCTAACATTAAAAATAGTTTAATGCCATACTTAAAAGACTTTTAAAACCTGGATTTCTGGCTCTTCTTGAGAAACCACATCCTGAAGAGGCTCTTCTTGCTGGCTGAGTAGCAGCTGAGCTGTATGGTGTACAGCTCTCCCCTTCTTTTCACCCAACACTGCTTATTAGATTCCCTGCATCTGACTGCATTTGTCCCTTTGTATCTCACGGTTGGTCTCTTGAGATATGTGACATCATAACCCTGATCTACACAAAGGGATTTTTTTTATAGGACATATAACAATTGCTTAAATAGAGCTGTTGCATGAATTCAATCTTTCTAGATTATATTAATGGAGCAAGAGGAATTTTAAATTGGAATCAATTTGGAGCAGTAATATGATGAATTCTCTGTCAAATGTATGGTGTTACCTATGACTAACCTCCTTTCCTGACCTCTAAATGGCTACAGCAAGGGTCAAACAATTCCTCACTAAGATATCCATGCTTCTTCAGGATCTGAGCCTAGCATATCCCTCTCAAAAAGGGCTCTCATCCAGCATCTCAGTCTTCCAGCTAATTCTGCTCTTCCTTTCTGTCCTAAATTCCAAGAGCTTAGACTTGCTGTGTGTCTGGTGCCAAGACCACAGCTTGTAGCTCCATTTAGGTAACGAGCCTTTCTTCCTGGACTTCTGCCTTTGCAATAGTTCCAGGATTGATATCCCACCTGCTTTCATCAGTTTTTGTAGGGACTAGACTTTTGCCTTTGAACTCATATACATACATTTTATATACTTTTGCTTGATGGAAATCCTTGGTCCTTTATGTTCTTTAACAAGGTGAGAAATCAATGCATAGTACCAGATGAAAGCAAAGTCCTATTTATTATAAGGTGGTCTGGGAGACTGTGCTATGGTTTCACTGAAAAGGAGGCTCCTCTCTTTCCTCAAAGATAGGTCTTGAGATATTTGTCCAAAAAGTTAGCATACAGAAATAACCTTTATACATGAAGAAGCCACATGACTTCATAAAAGACATAATGTCCTAAAGAATGTATAGTTCCAGAGAAAAGGGTGAGTAGGCAGCCAGTTAGGCCTCCAAGTAGACCTTTAGAAGATCTGGTTTGCTACCTGTTTCAGCATGATAAAAGCCTTCCTTAGTGATTATAGTAACAAAAGATAGATAAGATCATGTCCATTTTTTTTTTAATGTAGTGACACCACTCAGGGTTAATGTGACAATCTATAATCAGGCTTTCCCTATATTCAGTGGCATGTTATTTCTCTGTGTGTATGGATGGACAAGGGAGAAGTGTTGAAGAGGCTGGATGTTCAATACTGACCTCCCTTGGTGTCACAGAGATCAACCAAAATTAATAATGTAAGGATAGGACAATGCTTCCTCTGACATAACAACAAAGTAAGTATGGACTCTGTCCATTTTGTAGGTGAGCAAGTGAGGCCTTATAAATATTAAGTAAATTGCACCAGGGCATAGTAAGTGGAAATACAGAAATTGAACTTGATCTCTACCGCTTATTTATAGACTGCCTGGAGTAAGAACACCTGCCTCCTTAGCATTCCATATTCACTACAAGCTTGGATAGAATCAAAGGCTCTTCCCTGTCTCCTGGTTTATTCATGCTGACACCTGAGCATCAGTTCTGGCTATTTCAACAAACTAAAACTAATAGCCTCTGGATACAATATGAGGCACGAGAGAGAAAAATGAGAGGAAAAACATTAATATTTCTGCTTCATTTCTAGTGTCCTGGAATGAGAATAATATTCTTTGTTTAAAGTCACTATATGTTTATTTTGGGGAGTAGCATCGTGCAGAGCCTACGCTGTGCATTTTTAACAAGAGGAGATGCCTTTGGCACAGAGAAATGAATTCATTTTTTCTTTCAGAACAAAGACAGATTTGTAAATGATAAAATGTTTTATTTATTTCACTAAATAAAGTGCCTCATAGATAGGGACCACTTGTAATCTATAAGCAAAACTTTCCTGTGGCTTTTGGATAGGTCTCTGATATCTACAAGAAATAGTGTTGTGAGGTTCAATTTAAAGGACATATTTTAAAGCTAGATATAAATCCCCTGAATGATTTTTGCCCATCTTTTTCACAGCTATCACCCCAGTGCTTAGACTATTGGGTGATACATTTTAGACACTTAATAAATGTTTGTTGAATAAATAAGCAAATTTTTGGAGAAGTATTAAGTCATAGAGAGTTGAGGCTTAAGTAGTTCATTAGAATATGCAGATGAGTAATCAATTCTGTGAAAAGGTATTATTTTTCAGAATTTATTTCATTTTTGTTGTACTACAGTTAGTCCTGAGCATATCTCTGAATTGGCCAAAGTTTGTGTTTGGTCTCCAGTACAGTTGACCCTTGAAGACATCTCTTCCCTCTCACTTTGGGTGTCCATTTCCCTTATGGTCCTTCCTTTCACTTTCATTTTACAGTTACTGAATCTAACAGGTGCTTTGAAGAAAGCATCTCTAATAAATATTGTTTTGCCTATACATCCTAATTTTTAAAATGTTTTTTGTAGGGATCAACATATAAACTTCATTTAAAAGAAAAAGGAAAAAGAAATCCCCTTGGTTGAATTTCCTGTGACAGTAATTATGGAATGTATTGATGGAGCCATCAGATACTTGCTGGCCCCTTTGTCATTGTAGTGCCAACAGTTGCCTACTCAACCTGCATATTTAACCAGTCGTGGGACTGAGCTGGTGATCACTCAGACACATTTATTAATTTATTATTCTATCACCAACATTATTTTCATTTATTAATATGCATTTATTAATATTGTCTTCATTACTATTTATATCTATTAATTTATTAGTGCTCATTATTATTTATTAATATTTATCTTCAAATATTTAGTGCTATTTAGAGTGTCTCTCTGGACAATAAAAACTACTTTATTCAAAATGATAGTGTTATAGAATTCAAGGAATATTTATTATACACAGTTGCTTTAATTACAGGTTTATTAAGGTTTAAGAGATACTCTTGAAAAAGATGAGAAAAAAGAGTCATCAGGGTTCTTAAGTTTCTTCACTATATAACAAATTTATCTAACAAGATGGAAAGATTCATCACACTGAGATAGCAGAGGCAATTGTACAAAGACTCAAGCCACAGAGCAAGAGGGAACAAAAAATTGATTATGTATCAAATTAACGAACTACTTACTAATTTAACTGCTTCAGAGATTTATAAATGCTAGTGAATAATCTAGGGAAAGGTTAGTTATCGCTTTCAATATAATTGGCCTGATAGTCACTCACTGAGGGAAGAAAACTATAAGTTGAGAAAGAAATGATAGAACTTAAATAAAATATGCTCCTTATGCAATTTGACTTACACTGATGTCAGACTGTGCAACTTCCAAGTTGCCAAAATGAAGAGTATGAAAAACATGTGGTTATTACCCTTGATGAATGTCATTTTATGTCTGAGACTTCAAGTATTATAAGTCAATAGTCAATGGATCTACTTTTTTCTTACTTTATGTGTTACAAACCATTAACAGCAGGCATCCAGGAGGTGCTCAACAAATATTAATTTGAGGAAAGAATCAATAACTTTTTCCCATCTATTTTTTCTATTTAATTTTACTTTGAACGTCAACTCTACCAATACTGGCACACACACAAAAATTGAAAGTACTCTTGTGAGTCCCTTTAAAAATTTCCACTGTTGTCATTTTTAGTTCTTCTGATTACATCAAGAATATATTTGAGGATTCCTGCCTCAAGAGGATAGAACAGCACTAAGTCTTTTTTATTATTGGACATCTATTTGGGGAGGGGAAAGAGAAAATAGTTTGTTCAGGACAAATGCTGTTCTATTAAGCAGTCCGTAAATCTTTTCAAGTCTTTGCTTAAGGCTCATGTATGAGGCTTAGGGATGGGAGGAGTTTAAGATAGCCTTCTCTATGGGCTCTATCTCCAAGTTATCTAACCCTGGTGCAGCTTTGGAAACATCTCCCTCATGTTTTAAAAGTCTATACCTGATGCCAGCTGGAGGCCTTGAGAGAGTGTCCTCTCATGTGGTGGGCCAGTTGTGAGGAATGAGCCTATCCATATCCACACTCTGGCTCCTCCAGAAAGAGTTCCTTGCATTAGCCCTGGGGGTTGCTTCTGTGACCTTTTATGGTGACCAATTCCATTCAGTTATCTCAAGCAGGTAAACATTAATATCACTTAATAAGAGAAGAAGCAAAAAGGACAAGAAATTAAAGGAATCAGGTTTAATTTTTTTTAATTTATTTTAGAGAGGGAGAGAGAGAGAGAATGCTGGGGTGAGGGGCAGAGGGAGAGAGGGAGAGAGAAAGCAAATGTCACACAGGCTCCATGCTCAGCAAGGAGCCTGATGCACAAGGCTTGATCCCACATGAGATTATGACCTGAGCTGAAATCAAGAGTCTGACACTTAACAGACTGAGCCACCCAAGCTCTCCAGAATTAAGGAAATCAGGAATTTTTGCACTTACTTCAGAACTACTAACATAGGAAAACAGTGGGGTAGGGAAGGATTCTATGCCTGGACTTTGCGACTGCCACTGATAAGCCCTCGTGTCATTGGGCAAGTTAGTGAAGCCTCTCTGAGACTCATTTTCCCTATAGTGTTCCTTTCTTCAAATAGTAAGTGTTGTGACCTTTAAAAGAGGTAATACATGCAAAGTCCTTGTATACAGTAACTGCTTGTATTAGTATTCTCAATACTTTATTGTTTTTTTATGAAGACTAGCTTGGCCATTGCCTGCTAGTAAATTCTTACCTACCCGAGCATAATTCTTGCAATTTCTAACCAACATGCGTTTTAATTACCAAAAACATTGACACTTTCTGAAATACCCAAATACCCTTTGAAATAACTCAAAATATTATTTTCATTATGTTCACTGAAATAGACCTCACATAAGATGCATCCACAATTTTGTGGGGGCTTCTAGTTGTTACATAAAACCTGAACAAAGACTAAGTATGAATAATGCTACAGTTCTCGTTCATATTCTTCCCCCTCAGAGAGGATTTTAGAGTCTTCAAAACATATTTGCTAAGTCAGAGCACAGCCTGTAGTTTCTCTTTTTCCTGGAGGCATGACTAAGTTCTGTGTGTTTAATTGTTCTTTAAGACCTCACCTTCTCTCTTGGAAGAATGAAAACAAGTATAGCATGCGAGCAAAACTGCCTCCTCAGTCAGAGTACAGTGGGAGAGAAGGATAGTCCTTGAATACCTCACAGGCTCAGCACCTCCAAAGCTCCCGAAAGACCACGTAAGTCTTGTAAAGTGGCCTGTTTACAAGATCTGAGAGAATAATACTTTCCCTCTGGTTGTACTTACAGGCACAAAGTATGGAAAGTGTATTGACTTTTCAAAATGCAGCAGACAACATTCTGTTTCTAACTTGCAGGAAAGTTTGCTTTGGTTGCGTGGCAAAAAGAAAAAAGAAAGAAACAAACCTATTTTGGGGATGGAATGTTCCCTTTCCATGTTTAAGATGGAACTGAGAGTTATGTGGCTAGCCTTACACAAACCTAGTGCTTTGAACCTACCCCACTGCCTTCTTGCTGAAACCCCTTTTGATTCCCCCAAATTTAAAAGAATGTATTTGAAGAAAATCTGTTTACATTTTTATCTTCATGTTTTTCTCATGCTGTTCACCCTATTCGGAATTCCCTCCCTATTTCTATCTGTTCATCAAAGATCTAAGTTCTTCCCAAATCTACCCTTGATATCTTAAGCCTAACTGAGCTCTTCTTCATCTGTAAACTAATACCTGAGTTACCTGTACTTCTCATTTCACACTTATCACTTACTGTGTTAAGAGGAGGGTCTGAAATTGTTTTGCAAAGCTATTAAATTTGTCATACAGTGCAGTACACTTTTGTCTTCTAATCCAGACTGTAAGTCTCAGGATGATGCTTTGCCTTATACAAAGAAGTTTCTCAACATTTATTATTTTTGAAATGGGTGACTGATACTTGATTTAGTCTGACATTTGTTTTTATAAACACATTTTATTGTTTATTGACTACTTGGCAAAGAATCAGGAAGGATTGGAAACACACTCTGATTTGTTGCTTAATTAGCTGCCACAGTGTCCATATAAAAGTTGAGGTCCCCTGGCATCCTGGCATCTTTGGGGAACCTACCAAGTTACTTTTTGCTTTATCTTTGGTCCTGCATTGACTCATGGGCTCAAAGCACAGGTTTGTGTCTTCCTCATAAAAATGTAAATAAAGAATATTTACCCTAAAACTTATAAAGAGGTGTTAGAGATCAGAAAGAATCATGAATGTCAAGTTAATTAACTATGAAGGCTTTGAGATAATAAAAGTAAAATTGGACTGTAAGCTTTCAATCACCATAACTAATTCGTTGGCTAAAAGAGAATGGCTCAGATATACTAATGGCTTAGTATATCTCAAAATGGTTCTTGCTAACAGTATTTTCTTTGGGTATATAGATAAGTCATAACAATTTGAAAAAGGAGATATGATGAGAATATTGAGCCCTATAATTATTAATAGACAAGCATCTGAAGACAGCCAGCTGACACAGCCCTCTACACTGGCGTGGAAGGAGTCAGGCGGTGACCCAAGAGCTGGCAGTGCTCCATATGGGACTACCTCTCCCCTCAACACCAGGAGTGAACACTGTGTGGTCCAAGCAAACCTCTCTCTCTCTCTCCCTTCACCTCTCCCACCAGAAGAAAACCCTCCCAGCCTAGCCATCACCAACTATCTGAGGTGTGATCTCAGGCTCTTAGTTCCTGTTTATGTCACTTTTCAAGATGCCTTGACCTCCCAGACCATCTCTTCCCCCATTGGCATTCTCCTCCCAAAGCGTTTTGATGGACAATGAGGCCGCACAGTTTACTATTATTCTCCCTGCCCCTTTTCATCTTTATTTCTCCACACCACTCATTACTAGATGAAATACTATGTTTTACTAATTGCCTGTCTCCTCTGGCTCAATTATAAGCTCCATGTGGGCAGGTAGATGTATGCATGTATGTGTGGTTGTGTGTTTCTGTATCTCTAGTGTGTAGAATAGTGCAAGCACATAGTAGGCACTGAATAGATCTTTGCTGAATGAATGGATAAGCACATGCATGGAAGTTTACCTGGAGAGTTTGTCTACTAACAAGGTCAGGGTTATGTAGAGGCAGGCCTTATTTGGGGGATTCCTGAAGCCCATCTCCTCAACTTCAGCTGCTTCTTAGCAGCTGATACTATTTGGTTATTCTTAAAATGTCTGCTAATATTTCAAAAGCCAGCGCAATATCCAAACTTAAATCTCACTTCAAGAGCTCTATGGTAAGGAATAATACAAGAGAAGGGCAGAATTTATTTATTTAAAAAAAATAATGTTTATTTATTTTTGAGAGAGACAGAGCACAAGCATGGGAGGGGCAGAGAGAGAGAGAGGGAAGCACAGAATCTGAAGCAGGCTCCAGGCTCTGAGCTGTCAGCACAGAGCCCAACATGGGGCTGGAACCCAGCAACCTCTAGATCATGACCTGAGCTGAAGTAGGACGCTTAACCGACTTAGGCACCCACGTGCCCCAGAAAAGGGCAGGCTTTGATGCTCATAAATGTTGACTGCAGTCTTTTTGAAGATAATCCACTCATTCATTCATATGTTTTATCCATCCATTCCTCTACTCAATAAATTTTCATCCATCATATACTATGGGCTGGCAAATGTGTTAGATTCTGGGGCTATAATGGTGAGCAAAGCTAGGACTCTCCTTGTCCTCATGGAGAGTTTACAATCTAATGGAAATGACCTAAATCTCCAACATTGATACAATGGCTATAAACTGTGTAAGATTACTTGTAGCGTATTTTGTATTCTGATGACAAAAGAATTATTTATCATCATGTCATTCATTATCCCTGTGCATCTCCCTAACCACCCTCCCTCAGCTCCACCCCAGATCTTTTTCTCATTGTATTTCCATGCTGGAACACCTTGTATTTTCCCTTCACTTACTACTGAGAGAGGTTCTTTTTCTCCTTTTCCATAATACACTACTATCTGCATATCTCTATCATAAATTTACCACATCATTCTGTAATTATTTGCTTATTTGTTATTTTTCTCCCATTCAGTGCAATCTATTCAAAATAAAGTATGTTCCTTATTAATTATTGAATCTCGAACACTGAAAACATTCTCTTGATAAATAAGGCAATACATGCATGCTAACCAATGCATAAATAAATTAATGAATTGTGAATTTTAGCACTGTACAATATGATGGACAAACCTGTAATTCAATATGTTCATTTATTTTAATAATTTTGATCATATGCAGTAAATATACATTTGATGTGGGTGTTTATCTTCCTAATTTTCTTATAATTTCTGTGCTTTTGTATATAGGAGAAGCTAGAACTTCTCTGCCCCAGGTAGATGTCTCTAATTTGCAAATTACTGTGAGAAAAAGAATACACTAAACATCTGAAATGTAGCATAACCTCTTAACATCCTTACAAATCTCTATTTCTGAAACTTAACTCCATTTCCATGAATCTGGTTTGAATGTGCCTTCCCAGTGGTATTACAAACACAGTAGTATTACAAACACATATAATTATGGCTAATCCTCTTTAGGTTTGCCAAATTATTTTTGCTAGGATTTATATTTTGTTTGTTTTAGGACCCAGTCAATCACATAACTTAACAAATATTTCTTATGAGTTTAATATGTGGCTGTCACTATGCTGGGTCAAAGAGAGAAAACATATCAGGCAGACACCTTTCACATTTCAGAAAATATTTATTTTAGAAACTTCCCACCTATTTAATATCCTATAACATGAATGTCACAATTTCCATCATCATTTTCTTTTCTCTGCAAAACTGTCTTTCAGTAGGTGAATTGGTTGCCATCATTCACATACTTGTCACATATATTTTATATAGTATAAGTAATGTAATTATATCTGAATAACTAGGAAAATACACTTTACTGCTTCCTTTGAACTTATTAGTTCATTGTATTTTTAATCTTTTAGAGGAAAATATCAAATATTTTAAAAAGGAAATAAAATAGAATAGAGAACCCTGCTTCAGTAAGGATCAACTCTTGGCCAGTCTTGTCTGAACTATACTGCCACTCCTTTTCCTCATGCCACCCTTACCTTGCTTATTTTTTTGAAGTAAATATGAATTCATGTCTAAATATTTGCATATATATCTCTAAAGTAATGTTACTGAATAAATATTCTAACAAGATTGCAAAACAAGAATCATACTAAAAATTTTAACAATATATTTTTTTGTTGTTGTTTATTCATTTTGAGAGAAAGAGAGAGAGAGAGAAAGAGAGAGAGAGAGAGAGAGAGGGAGAGAGAGAGAGAGAGAGAGAGGAGTAGGGGCAGAGAGAGAGAGAGAGAGAGAAAGAGAGAGAATCCCAAGCAGGCTCTGTGTTGTCAGCCCCAGAGCCTGACACTGGGATCAGTCCCATGAACCTGATAATGACCTGAGCTGAAACCAAGAGTTGGATGCCTAACCTATTGAGCCACCCAGGCACCCCAACAATAATTTTTTAGTTGCAATGTTCATATTTCCAATTTTTGCATAAATACTTTATTTTTATCTTTGTTTAAATCAAGACAGAAGTTACACATTGAAATTGGTTAATGTGATGCTTAATTTCCTTCTATATTACCAGTCTCTTCTGTAATGTTTTCCCTTACAATCTATATTTTTAAAGATCCTTCATCATTTGTTATGCAGAGCTTTGCAAAATTTGGATTTTGCTGATCACATTCCTATGGTTTCATATTGTCTGTTCTTCTGTCCCCTGTATGTCTTGTAAATTGATGGTTGGAACTAAGGAAGTAATAGGATTTAGGTTCAGCATGGTTGGCAAAGCCTTTTTGTTTGTTTGTTTGTTTAATCAAAATACATATATATATTTTTCAGGAATAGAATTTAGTGATTCATCACTTATATATTACACCCAGTGTCCATCAAAACCAGTGTCTTGCTTAATTCCCCTCACCCCTTTAGCCCTTTCTCCAACCCAACACCTTGTCAGTAACCTTCAGTTGTCTCTGTATTTAAGAGTCTCTTATGGTTTGTCTCCCTCTTTGTTTTTATATTATTTTTGCTTCCCTTTTCTTATGTTCATCTGTTTTGTATCTTAAATTCTACATATGAGTAAAATCATATGATATTTGTCTTTCTCTGACTTATTTCACTTAGCATAAGTGAACACTCAAGTTCCATCCACATTGTTGCAAATGGCAAGAATTCATTCTTTCTGATTGATGAGTAATATTCCATTGGATGTACACCGCATCTTCTTTACCCATTCATCAGTCAATGGACATTTAGGCTCTTTCCATGATTTGGCTATTGTCAATAGTGCTGCCATAAATATCAGGGTGCATGTGCCCCTTTGAACCGCCATTTTTTTATCCTTTGGATAAATACCTAGTAGTACAATTGCTGGGTCATAGGGTAGTTCTATTTTTAATTTTTTGAGGAATCTCCATAATGTTTTCCAGAGTGACTGCACCAGTCTACATTCTCACCAGCAGTGCAAAAGTGTTCCCCTTCCTCTCCATCTTCCTGTTGGCGAAACATTTTCAAAAATGGTGGTTTGATCTTGCATCATGAAACAATGTCTGATTACTTCTGTTTTAGTGATGTCAGCAACTGTTGGTTTTTAGTTTCTAGATCAATTCATTTATTAATGTAAAAGTGACATTGTAAAACTAACTTTTCCTTTTGTTACCTGAAATATTTTTCTCAAGGGAAATTTCCCTTCCTTTGCCATTTGTTTACCATATGGAACAATTGGTATAAGGAAGTCAGCATAAATGCCTAATTTGTTTCCTTTACTTACCAGTTTTCAAAATAATAAGTTAGTTCATTAACATCCATCATCAATAACCTCTTTTTTTCTTTTCTTATATCATTATGAATAAATTTAAACATCTTTAGCATTTTTAATACACTTCTATTATTATTATTATTAATTATTAATTATCATCATCATCATCATCACTCAAAGTATCCCAGTTTTGCCCAGTGGGAAACTTCAAATTGCCTTTGAGTCCTTTAGATATAGCCCTAGTAGATTTTGATAAATTCCTTGTTGTTTGGTATAACAGGTGTTTCTAGCTATGTCTCAGTTCTGGAATTAGCCCCTACTCCAAAAACCCTTGTTTCTTTTAGTAAGAAATTATGTTTGAAAAGCCTAATCTACACCCTAGGGGGCTCATTGCTATTAGTTCACTACTATTTCCAGACCTCTTCAGTGGACAAGAGAAGGGAACTGAATATTTGTTTTTTAAAGATGAAATACTAAAGAATAAATACTGATCATTTTATTTAAAATGTACATTATAGAGTTTTAATTAATGTCTTCTATTTTGCATCGAATCTCCTTTCTCCCACAAGAATCCTGACAACCACTCTGGGAATAATTGAATTTAAGTATCATATATTCGTTTCCTTTACCCTGTACCATACACACTGTATTCCATTATTATCAGAATAACAATGCCAATGCTACCAGCAAAATATGATAATTGAAACAGGTTACTTTTTTATACCTCTTTTTGTCTTTAGGGTATATTCCTCTAGAAATGACTTACCAAATTACCTTGTCTTAATACCACATGAAAAAATAGTGCCTTCTCTGTGGTCATGCTACCAATCAGAGAAATATTTGGGTTGATTTGTCTCATTTTATAGTTTTAAGGATGCCTTTTCAAATTTAATTTTATGTGTGTACATAATGTTTTTAGAGTCTATTCAAAAAATATAAATAATGAGGGGCGCCTGGGTGGCGCAGTCAGTTAAGCGTCCGACTTCAGCCAGGTCACGATATTGCAGTCTGTGAGTTCGAGCCCCGCGTCAGGCTCTGGGCTGATGGCTCAGAGCCTGGAGCCTGTTTCCGATTCTGTGTCTCCCTCTCTTTCTGCCCCTCCCCCGTTCATGCTCTGTCTCTCTCTGTCCCAAAAATAAATAAACGTTGAAAAAAAATTTTTAAATAAAAATAAATTTAAAAAAATAAATAAATAATGAAACATAATTACTACCCATGTCCCTTCTAATCTGTTCCCAGAATGCTTCTATAGAGTACCATTAAAACATTTTATGGTTTATCCTTTCATTTGTAAATTAGTGCATATATTACATATATAATTATTATATGTTATATATAATTATATACATATATAAATGTACATATATATTTTGTCCTTTCTTTCTTTTTTTTTTTTTTTAAATTTTTTTTCAACGTTTATCCATTTTTGGGACAGAGAGAGACAGAGCATGAATGAGCGAGGGGCAGAGAGAGAGGGAGACACAGAATCGGAAACAGGCTCCAGGCTCTGAGCCATCAGCCCAGAGCCCGACGCGGGGCTCGAACTCACAGACCGCGAGATCGTGACCTGGCTGAAGTCGGACGCTTAACCGACTGCGCCACCCAGGCGCCCCTCCTTTCTTATATACATATATAAATGCACATATATATTTTGTCCTTTCTGTGCTCATTTAGTAAATTTCCTATCTTTATTTGATTTCTCTAGTTGTTTTTCCATTTTCTAAAAGATGGATTGTAGTTTTGTTTCAAAGGTTACCTTTATGGTTGTACCCTTATAATAATTTTAGCTCCCTCTTTTTTGGTTATTATCTATTGGTTCTCAAAATTAAGTTGTAGCTTTTCTTTCCCTTCACCTACTATCATTTTATTTTATTTTATTTTTTTCAAATATAAAATTTATTGTCAAATTGGTTTCCATACAACACCCAGTGCTCATCCCAAAAGGTGCCCCCCTCAACACCCATCACCCACCCTCCCCTCCCTCCCACCCCCCATCAACCCTCAGTTTGTTCTCAGTTTTTAAGAGTCTCTTATGCTTTGGCTCTCTCCCACTCTAACCTCTTTTTTTTTTTCTTCCCCTCCCCCATGGGTTTCTGTTAAGTTTCTCAGGATCTACATAAGAGTGAAAACATATGGTATCTGTCTTTCTCTGTATGGCTTATTTCACTTAGCATCACAGTCTCCAGTTCCATCCACGTTGCTACAAAGGGCCATATTTCGTTCTTTCTCATTGCCATGTAGTACTCCATTGTGTATATAAAGCACAATTTCTTTATCCATTCATCAGTTGATGGACATTTAGGCTCTTTCCATAATTTGGCTATTGTTGAAAGTGCTGCTATAAACATTGGGGTACAAGTGCCCCTATGCATCAGTACTCCTGTATCCCTTGGATAAATTCCAAGCAGTGCTATTGCTGGGTCATAGGGTAGGTCTATTTTTAATTTTTTGAGGAACCTCCACACTGTTTTCCAGAGTGGCCGCACCAATTTGCATTCCCACCAACAGTGCAAGAGGGTTCCCGTGTCTCTACATCCTCTCCAGCATCTATAGTCTCCTGATTTGTTCATTTTGGCCACTCTGACTGGCGTGAGGTGATATCTGAGTGTGGTTTTGATTTGTATTTCCCTGATGAGGAGCGAAGTTGAGCATCTTTTCATGTGCCTGTTGGCCATCTGGATGTCTTCTTTAGAGAAGTGTCTATTCATGTTTTCTGCCCATTTCTTCACTGGGTTATTTGTTTTTTGGGTGTGGAGTTTGGTGAGTTCTTTATAGATTTTGGATACTAGCCCTTTGTATGATATGTCATTTGCAAATATCTTTTCCCATTCTGTTGGTTGTCTTTTAGTTTTGTTGGTTGTTTCCTTTGCTGTGCAGAAGCTTTTTATCTTCATAAGGTCCCAGTAATTCATTTTTGCTTTAATTCCCTTGCCTTTGGGGATGTGTCAAGTAAGAGATTGCTACGGCTGAGGTCAGAGAGGTCTTTTCCTGCTTTCTCCTCTAGGGTTTTGATGGTTTCCTGTCTCACATTCATGTCCTTTATCCATTTTGAGTTTATTTTTGTGAATGGTGTGAGAAAGTGGTCTAGTTTCAACCTTCTGCATGTTTCTGTCCAGTTCTCCCAGCACCATTTGTTAAAGAGACTGTCTTTTTTCCATTGGATGTTCTTTCCTGCTTTGTCAAAGATGAGTTGGCCATACGTTTGTGGGTCTAGTTCTGGGGTTTCTATTCTATTCCATTGGTCTATGTGTCTGTTTTTGTGCCAATACCATGCTGTCTTGATGATGACAGCTTTGTAGTAGAGGCTAAAGTCTGGGATTGTGATGCCTCCTGCTTCGGTCTTCTTCTTCAAAATTCCTTTGGCTATTCGGGGCCTTTTGTGGTTCCATATGAATTTTAGGATTGCTTGTTCTAGTTTTGAGAAGAATGCTGGTGCAATTTTGATTGGGATTGCATTGAATGTGTAGATAGCTTTGGGTAGTATTGACATTTGGGCAATATTTATTCTTCCAATCCATGAGCAGGGAATGTCTTTCCGTTTCTTTGTATCTTCTTCAATTTCCTTCATAAGCTTTCTATAGTTTTCAGCATACAGATCTTTTACATCTTTGGTTAGATTTATTCCTAGGTATTTTATGCTTCTTGGTGCAATTGTGAATGGGATCAGTTTCTTTATTTGTCTTTCTGTTGCTTCATTATTAGTGTATAAGAATGCAACTGATTTCTCTACATTGATTTTGTATCCTGCAACTTTGCTGAATTCATGTAACAGTTCTAGCAGACTAATGGTGGAGTCTGTCGGGTTTCCTATGTATAGTATCATGTCATCTGCAAAAAGTGAAAGCTTGACTTCATATTTGCCAATTTGGATGCCTTTGATTTCCTTTTGTTGTCTGATTGCTGATGCTAGAACTTCCAACACTATGTTAAACAACAGCGGTGAGAGTGGGCATCCCTGTCATGTTCCTGATCTCAGGGAAAAAGCTCTCAGTTTTTCCCCGTTGAGGATGATGTTAGCTGTGGGCTTTTCATAAATGGCTTTTATGATGTTTAAGTATGTTCCTTCTATCCCGACTTTCTCGAGGGTTTTTGTTAAGAAAGGATGCTGAATTTTGTCAAAGGCCTTTTCTGCATCGATTGACAGGATCATATGTTTCTTATCTTTTCTTTTATTAATCTGATGTATCACGTTGATTGATTTGCAAATGTTGAACCAGCCCTGCATCCCAGGAATGAATCCCACTTGATCATGGTGAATAATTCTTTTTATATGCTGTTGAATTTGATTTGCTAGTATCTTACTGAGAATTTTTGCATCCATATTCATCAGGGATATTAGCCTGTAGTTCTCTTTTTTTACTGGGTCTCTGTCTGGTTTAGGAATCAAAGTAATACTGGCTTCATAGAATGAGTCTGGAAGTTTTCCTTCCCTTTCTATTTCTTGGAATAGCTTGAGAAGGATAGGTATTATCTCTGCTTTAAATGTCTGGTAGAACTCCCCTGGGAAGCCATCTGGTCCTGGACTCTTATTTGTTGGGAGATTTTTGATAACTGATTCAATTTCTTCGCTGGTTATGGGTCTGTTCAAGCTTTCTATTTCCTCCTGATTGAGTTTTGGAAGAGTGTGGGTGTTCAGGAATGTGTCCATTTCTTCCAGGTTGTCCAGTTTGTTGGCATATAATTTTTCATAGTATTCCCTGATAATTGTTTGTATCTCTGAGGGATTGGTTGTAATAATTCCATTTTCATTCATGATTTTATCTATTTGGGTCATCTCCCTTTTCTTTTTGAGAAGCCTGGCTAGAGGTTTGTCAATTTTGTTTATTTTTTCAAAAAACCAACTGTTGGTTTCGTTGATCTGCTCTACAGTTTTTTTAGATTCTATATTGTTTATTTCTGCTCTGATCTTTATTATTTCTCTTCTTCTGCTGGGTTTAGGCTGCCTTTGCTGTTCTGCTTCTATTTCCTTTAGGTGCGCTGTTAGATTTTGTATTTGGGATTTTTCTTGTTTCTTGAGATAGGCCTGGATGGCAATGTATTTTCCTCTCAGGACTGCCTTCGCTGCGTCCCAAAGCGTTTGGATTGTTGTATTTTCATTTTCGTTTGTTTCCATATATTTTTTGATTTCTTCTCTAATTGCCTGGTTGACCCACTCATTCGTTAGTAGGGTGTTCTTTAACCTCCATGCTTTTGGAGGTTTTCCAGACTTTTTCCTGTGGTTGATTTCAAGCTTCATAGCATTGTGGTCTGAAAGTATGCATGGTATAATTCCAATTCTTTTATACTTATGAAGGGCTGTTTTGTGACCTAGTATATGATCTATCTTGGAGAATGTTCCATGTGCACTCGAAAAGAAAGTATATTCTTTGCTTTGGGATGCAGAGTTCTAAATATATCTGTCAAGTCCATCTGATCCAATGTATCATTCAGGGCCCTTGTTTCTTTACTGACCGCGTGTCTAGATGATCTATCCATTTCTGTAAGTGGAGTGTTAAAATCCCCTGCAATTACCACATTCTTATCAATAAGGTTGCTTATGTTTATGAGTAATTGTTTTATATATTTGGGGGCTCCCGTATTTGGCGCATAGACATTTATAACTGTTAGCTCTTCCTGATGGATAGACCCTGTAATTATTATATAATGCCCTTCTTCATCTCTTGTTACAGCCTTTAATCTAAAGTCTAGTTTGTCTGATATAAGTATGACTACTCCAGCTTTCTTTTGGCTTCCAGTAGCATGATAAATAGTTCTCCATCCCCTCACTGTCAATCTAAAGGTGTCCTCAGGTCTAAAATGAGTCTGTTGTACACAGCAAATAGATGGGTCTTGTTTTTTTACCCATTCTGATACCCTATGTCTTTTGGTTGGTGCATTTAATCCATTTACATTCAGTGTTATTATAGAAAGATACGGGTTTAGAGTCATTGTGATGTCTGTATATTTTATGCTTGTAGCATTGTCTCTGGTATTTTGTCTTATAGGATTCCCCTTAGGATCTCTTGTAGGGCTGGTTTAGTGGTGACGAATTCCTTCAGTTTTTGTTTGTTTGGGAAGACCTTTATCTCTCCTTCTATTCTAAATTACAGACTTGCTGGATAAAGGATTCTCAGCTGCATATTTTTTTTCTGTTCATCACATTGAAGATCTCCTGGCATGCCTTTCTGGCCTGCCAAGTTTCAAAAGAGAGATCAGTCACGAGTCTTATAGGTCTTCTTTTATATGTGAGGGCCCGATTATCCCTTGCTGCTTTCAGAATTTTCTCTTTATCCTTGTATTTTGCCAGTTTGACTGTGATATGTCGTGCAGAAGATCGATTCAAGTTACGTCTGAAGGGAGTTCTCTGTGCCTCTTGGATTTCAATGCCTTTTTCCTTCCCCAGTTCAGGGAAGTTCTCAGCTATAATTTCTTCAAGTACCCCTTCAGCACCTTTCCCTCTCTCTTCCTCCTCTGGGATACCAATTATGCATATATTATTTCTTTTTAGTGTATCACTTAGTTCTCTAATTTTCCCCTCATACTCCTGGATTTTTTTATCTTTCTTTTTCTCAGCTCTCTCTTTTTCCATAATTTTATCTTCTAGTTCACCTATTCTCTCCTCTGCCTCTTCCATCCGAGCCGTGGTGGTTTGCATTTTGTTTTGCATTTCCTTTAAAGCGCTTTTCAGCTCCTCGTGACTGTTCCTTAGTCCCTTGATCTCTGTAGCAAGAGATTCTCTGCTGTCCTGTATACTGTTTTCCAGCCCAGCGATTAATTTTATGACTATTATTCTAAATTCACTTTCTGTTATATTATTTAAATCCTTTTTGATCAGCTCATTAGCTGTTGTTATTTCCTGGAGATTCTTCTGAGGGGAATTCTTCCGCTTGGTCATTTTGGATAGTCCCTGGAGTGGTGCGGACCTACAGGGAACTTCCCCTGTGCTGTGGTGTATAACTGGAGGTGGTGGGCGGGGCCGCAGTCCGACCTGATGTCTGCCCCCAGCCCACCGCTGGGGCCATAGTCAGACTGGTGTGTGCCTTCTCTTCCCCTCTCCTAGGGGCGGGATTCACTGTGGGGTGGCGTGGCCCATCTGGGCTACTTGCACACTGCCAAGCTTGTGGTGCTCGGGATCTGGCGTATTAGCTGGGGTGGGTAGGCAAAGTGCACGGGGGCAAGAGGGGCAGGCTTAGCTCACTTCTCCTTAGGTGATCCACTTCAGGAGGGGCCCTGTGGCAGCGGGAGGGAGTCAGACCCGCTGCCGGAGGGGTGGCTCCGCAGAAGCACAGCATTGGATGTTTGCGTGGAGCAAGCAAGTTCCCTGGCAGGAACTGGTTCCCTTTGGGATTTTGGCTGGGGGATGGGCGAGGGAGATGGCTCTGGAGAGCGCCTTTGTTCCCCGCCAAACTGAGCTGTGTCCTCCCGGGGCTCAGCACCTCTCCCTCCCTTTGTCCTCCAGCCTTCCCACTTTCGGAGCAGAGCTGTTAACTTATGACCTCCCAGATGCTAAGTCCTGCTTGCTGTTGGAACACACTCCGTCTGGCCCCTCCGCTTTTGCAAGTCAGACTCAGGGGCTCTGCTTGGCCGGCGGGCCGCCCCTCCGCCCTGGCTTCCTCCCGCCAGTCCGTGCAGTGTGCACCGCCTCTCCGCCCTTCCTACCCTCTTCTGTGGGCCTCTCATCTGCGCTTGGCTCCGGAGACTCAGTTCTGCTAATCCTCTGGTGGTTTTCTGGGTTATTTAGGCAGGTGTAGGTGGAATCTAAGTGATCAACAGGACGCGCAGTGAGCCCAGCGTCCTCTTATGCAGCCATCTTCCAACCTTCTCGCACCTACTATCATTTTAGATATGCTCCTGTGGTTTTTGCCTTTCCTCTGTTTCCATCTGTTTTTATTGAGAGATTCAGGAGATTAAAGAATGATCTATCTTTATCTCTGTCTTCCAGTCAGTACAATAATACGCAACATAATCTCCTATCTTTATTGAGGAGATATTGGGAATTTATGGTAGGAGGAAAAGAAACCAAACTTATGATTTGACTTTCTCTTTTGCAGCATTTCCAATTCAAAGGGACATAATTTATACATATGTTATAATCAGAATAAAAAGTGAAATAGCTTGCAGGTTTCTTAATGGTCAGAAAGTAAATATTCATCAGATTGGATCCTTAACATTACAAATTTCTAGGTAATTATGTTCTCCTGAATGTTAAAGTACTCTAAATGGTTTTACATTTTTAGTATTTGTCAAATGTGGTCCAGACTATTTTGCCTGCGTTCTTTTATTTTAAAAAGTTAATCTCATAATTAACAAAAAGCAATTATGAAGTACTTTATAACTCATGAGAGCTATAGACATAATGAATAATAACTGTGAACTTTGTGTGCCTTTTATAATTTGTAAAGTTTTATGTTGGATAAAAAACAATTACCCTAGAGATTAATGGATAGCTCTACTCAGATGAGTTCAAACACCGTGTGTTAGGTTGAAGAGTCTCTGAGGAGGAAAGTATAAAAGGGATATAATCTGACTGCCAGGGAGATAGTGTTTATATGTTTTCAACCAAGTCCCTTAATTGTCAAGTCTACCTTTTGCTTTCAATCAAAAGGTAGACTCTTCAGCTTCTTGAATTATAGACTTCCAGCATTTGTACTGGGGAAGATAAATGCAAAAGCTCTCCCCCTGCTTCTGTTGAGTTCTGGCTTTAAGTTTGTGCTCTGACCTGTCACAGTAATTTGATTCCAACAGTTGATTTAAAAAAAAAAAAAAAAACAAGGACATTTATCTCATATTATAAGAAGTCCTGTTGCTCTCTTTATTAGAAAAACTCAAAAGAGGCAACCAGACTTCTGATGCCAAACACATGAAATGTGTCCTTTGATAGTCTTTTTAAAATGAGAGATAGTTCTCTTTAAACTGTTTAGTTTAATATTAATAGCAGGTAGCAGAAAATTAAAGATATCTGTAAAGGTAAAAAATACATATTTTTCCTTGTGGAGATTGCTTTAACATACATGCTGTTTGAAGAGTGCTTTGTGCTATACACATGAGGTATTGATTAGGGGAAACATCTGTCTTGTCAAGTTGGGCAAAAGAAAAAAAATCCCTCTTGGAAGACATTTTCTATCACACTTCACTGTTTGTACTCACAATTTGATTCCTATCACCTTCCCAAAATGCTTCCAAAGAAACATTTTAGCTGATGCTGCTCAAATGGAAGATTATTTGCATCTTGAATGTGAGGCCTATGAGGCTTCATTTCTGAACAGAAATTTGTGTCATCACTGTCCTGGTCTGCCACTGAGCAGGAGCCAGATTCTTTAGGACTCCTAAATTCCTGGGGCCACAACTATGTGAAGAGGTTAGAACTCTGGGCTTCAGGTCTTTTCTGGGCCTTAGCAATAAGCAAAAAACAGCCCAGGCTCCTTGCCTCCCTCCTCTTGGGCTGGTGAATGCAGGAACTTCCAAGACCCTGAAATTTCTCCACCTTTCATAATTTCTCTTTCATAAATGCTGACATAATGACAATGCCACCTACTCACAGTACAGTGATAATGAAGGTGATGCTTCTAGTGAATAACGTGCTCTGCAGCTAGGAAGTTCAGCAATGGCAGGGAAATGCAGCACTATCTCAGAACAGGCTGCTACACACAGGAAGAAAGTGCCTAGACCCTGGGGACTTGCTCCTGAGCATGCACTTGAGAGACTTGGGTAATTATTTTTCATCTCCTATCACACCACAGTCATTGTCCACTCTTCCTTCCCTGTTACTTGATTTTGGCTGACCACCACAGCTTATTGCTCAACACTGGTCTTCTGTTGTTGGCCTTATGACACCAAGCTCCCTTCCTACATCAAAGTCTTCCTCATGTTCCTCTCTACCTGGAACGCTGTGCCACGGATCTGCCCGTAGATCTTTCCATGAACAACTCTTCTGGTCAAGCAATTTTTACAGAGGCTTTCTCTTCATATCTAAAATAGCCTTATTCATTTCCTAGCACACCATCTCATGACACTTCTTCATATCGTCTTAAATGATATTGTTTATTTATTGGTTTAATTGTTTTGTAGGCTCAGGTCCCCTTCCAAACAAACAGAATATGTACTTCACTAAAGGAAAGTCATTGTCTAACTTGTGCACTGCTATGTCTCCAGTGCCCAGATAAGTATGCACTCAATAAATATGTGTTGAATAAATGAATATTCTATACTTTCTGCCTTTTGGTGCGGGTGGAGCTCTAAGAAGGTATTTAGAAATAAATAGCATTCAGTTTACAAAAGACATAACTCTTACAGCAAGGACTAAATGGCTTTGCAAAATGTGAATGCACTCCTGTGAAAATCAAAATTCTGATCAAGGCTTAAAGATACACTCATGGTCCATTGAGGAATCCGTACTGATGGCATGGTTCACCTTTAAATGATTCATATCATTTGGCTCAAACAAATTGATGACACAGTCTCCTCTGTCTCCACTACAATTGTTTTAGTGGTGTTAGTAAATTTGTGTTCCTCCAATTGGGTGATTTTAAGTATTGATTTATTTTTTGATATATAACTTAGATGTATATCATATGTCCTTGGTATATTTCAAAGTAGAGGAGATAAGAGTAACACAGTGATTGATGCAGTTTGGTAAATACAGATCAACAGGACTTATTACCTGCCTTAGGTGGCTTTCAGTTGAGTACAGCAGTAGAGCCCTGAAGAGGCAGAAACCCTGGGATAATTCTCTTCTGGTTTCTTCAGATTCCATTCCTCCTATTCTGTAACTTCCTAAAAGTTGATTATCACACTATTGGCCAAATTGGTAGAAGCAACTAGAGTCCCCTCCACCATCTGTAAAGGGTTTTACCATGTTCATGTTGATGTTTGTATACATTTTGACTGAGCATAATGAGTTGGGGTCATTTGGACAGTGGTTGCACCAGGGTACTGATAGGTGCACCAGGGCACCAGTATAACTGACAGGGATTCTAGTTGCACATAGCCTCTGAAAAATGGACATCTTGAGGCTCCTCTTCTTTGTGGCTCTCTACAACAGTCTATTTTGCAGCCATACCAACTACTTTCATTGCTAGGACCCATTGTGAGAAATGGTGACTGGAAATAGCTAACATAGTATCATATTGGAACCATAGGCTGCTGGAATGAGCTTCTACATTCCCTCCCATTTTTGTGTCCTGACTAGGCATGAAAATTTTGAAGATGTCCTGCAACAGAGACCCACTCTCTTTTTCTTCTGGCTCAAGTGTTTTGGGGAAATGATAGTAAAGTCAGAGCATTTTGCTTAAAAGTATGGGTACTTGTTCAGTCCTTTGTCTTTAGAAACAGATAAATTTTTTTAAAAAGCCTGGATATAAATATACAACCAGATCTATGACCTGGTCATAACTTATAAACCTAAGTGTACCCTAAATTTTCTTTCTTCCCATCTAAGGTATCTATTTGGATAACCTAATTCTTCAGTTCATTGGAAATAAAACTGCTCTAGAACTCTAAAGGACCAATAGACTGGCCTATAATTTGAAAGATGTGAAATTTCCCTTTTAAATATTAAATTTTCCCATTCCAAAAGATTAGTAAATTTAATTAAGAAAAATTTTTGGTAAAGAATTGTGACCTTTAACACAGCATCTGAATTCTAAACACTTTTCAAGCCAAGAAACTTACCAGAGTCTTGTTCAAGAGCATGATGTTTGAAATCAGGAATTTTGTCTCGAGTTCTTGCTAAACTACATACTAGCTGTATGAATTTAGTCAAAATACCTAATTTTACCTACCTCAGCTTTAAGAAGACAGTGACGATATCTACCTGATAGCATGGTTTTGAGATTAAGATGAAAAAAATATTCAAAACTTCTACCACAGAGCAATAAATAGAAGTTAATTTTATTATCTCAGATTTAAAACTAAGTTGAGTTACTGGTTTTCAGTTGAGGAGATCTTGCAAAGACACAAAATAATTAGTGATTTCATTCGAACTGTATAGTTAAATAAAATAACTTGGTATAAAGATTTGCACTCCCACAGGGGCGCCTGGGTGGCTCAGTCGGTTGAGTGACCGACTTCGGCTCAGGTCATGATCTCAAGGTTTGTGCATTCGAGCCCCGCGTCGGGCTCCGTGCTGACAGCTCAGAGCCTGGAGCCTGCTTCTGATTCTGTGTCTCCCTCGCTCTCTGCCCCTCCCCCACTCATGCTCTGTCTCTGTCTCAGAAATGAATAAAATAAACATTAAAAATTTTTAAAAAAAAGATTTGAACTCCCACAAATGAAAGAAAAACTAAAAGACCTCTGAGAATTTCCAACTTTAAGTTTATACTTCTAATTCTACCCAATCTAGCTAAAAGGTTAGGGTTAGGACCTTTATTTTTGCCCTAAATTTAGTCACTGAGAAATGTAATGAAACATTATGAGTCTAAGTAGAGGCATTCAGTTGCCTTTGGAACTTAGGATCAAACAAGTTTCTATGTCAATTTTTGTGCCTGAATTGTTGGACCTTGATCATCTATACTTAGTTATAGCACATTGATCCCATTGGTTAATGTCAGAGAAATTTATGTTTCTTCTGATCAATTCTATTCCAGCAGTGAAATGATGGAAAGGGGACAGCCTGAGGCACAGATTGATTGGGTCTATGAATAGGGAAAGTAAATTTAACCAGAGAGGTGAAACCATCAGTGGGAGAAATTCTTGGTGTTGGGTTGACCTAGACAGACAAAAGGATTGATGATACAGGATGACACAATTACTGTTTGTTTATTTTGAAATTTAGACTGTGTTTTCCAAAGAGTAACTTCTCACCCTAATCTTAGATGTCGGTATGATCCGGTATGGCATTTTAGAAGATATCAACTAAATAAAAAAATTAAGTATTATTTATTTTTATAAGTTGAGTTACTCTTTTATTTGGCATTGTTCTCCACTTCGCCAAATAATATACAGATTTGTTCTTACTTGATAAAAGCCATATCTCCAATGCCTAAAATAGTGCCACATACCTGTAAACATTAAGTAACTCTTTGTCAAATAAATTAATAAATAATTGCTACCCTTAGGGTATGTTTTTTTGTGACCTACTAGAAAGCACATTTAACTTGAAACTTTGCAAGATTCCTAGGAATTTTGTTTTAGGGTGTGGGGATGTCAATTTAGACCAGGATGGATTCAAATAAAGAGGTCTATTTGGCTTAAATCAGCTAAAGTATTTCAAGGTACCTAAGAAGACCTCTGAAAAATGCATTATTTTATAATCATAACAATTTAAAATTATTGCTACATTGGAAATAAAAAAAGGGATTAGGCAATTTAGGTTTAAGAAAAATCTTTAATTAAGAATGAATTGTTTAAAATTGATTTGCCTATTCACTGAGCTTATGGCTCTTACTTAGTATGGCTGCAAATATGACACCTTACCTTGCCTTTATCATAAGTCAGTGTGCACATCATATACAATAGTTGGAGTGAAAAAGGAAGTTTTCAAACTGAGATACAGCCCCCAACAACAACAACACAAAACAAAACAAGTTAACCCTGTGTAGTTCTTGTCCCCAAAATAAACTTTGAAACTTTCATGAATGTTACTGACTTACATCCTAAAAAATAACTTTATCCCTGACTTTCACAATGGTAATGTCTAAATATAGAAAAATATTGCAGTGAGTAGGTGCCTCAGTCAGTTAAGCATCAACTTTGGCCCAGGTCATGATCTCACGGTTCGTGGGTTTGGGCCCCATATTGGACTCTGTGCTGACAGCTCAGAGCCTGGAGCTTGCTTTGGATTCTGTGCCTCCCTCTCTCTGCCCCTCTCCTGCTTGTACTCTCTCTCTCTCTCTCAAAAAGAAATAAACATTAAAAATTTTAAAATAAATAAAATAAATATAGAAAAACACTTGCAAATATAATACATATTAAAGAAAATTACAAACATTTATCATAAGTTGATTAAATGTAATGTAAATTTGTTATCCTATGTGGTTCTATTTTTAAAATTTCTTTTCTTTCTTTTTTCTTTCTTTTTTTTCCCTTTAATATAGAGGCCAACTTCTTTAAAGCCTGTACTCTCTATCAAAACTTCTCTCCAAGCAAACTACTTGCTTTCCTAAATAATTTTATCTTCCTAGTATTTTCTTAACAAGTTAAAAGTAAAGATAATAAATATATTAATTCAAATATATTAAAATACTTTCTGAGAATCATGTATTCTAGGGCAACATGGATATAATGTGTCTTAGAGGAGACAATAAGATGCTTTATGCTAATGTACAACTTTAATGAAGCTTGGTTGTAGTATTCTTCTCTAAAAGTGGTAAATTAATAGTCAATAGAATGAAAGCAAGATATCATTTAGAATAACATAAAAAAGCTTTATTAAAGTTTGAATAACATAAAATCAGAATAAATGGAGACATATGCCATTATTTTTGATGGGCTCACTCAATAACATAGAGATGTCCACTCTCCTCTAAAACATGACTAGATTTCTAATGATAAGTGAAAAAAGAAACAGAATGAGATTTATAGTATAATATAATTCCAAATAAAACAGTGTCACTTATTATATAAATATATATATATATTTATTGTAGATATATATATATATATATATACATATATATATATGGACATCAAACTGCTATGTGGGTTCTTATAGGTATAGAGGGGACTAGGGATTGATAATGATGGTAGGAAAATAATATGAAATAAAGCAATAGGGGAAAGTTGCATGGACTGGTGATGAAAAATGCTGTGAAATGAGGCATATGATCATCAAAAGTCTCAATATCTGAATGTCACACATTCCTCTACCACAGATTCATATTAAGCATCTACTCGGGGTCAGCTCAGCTACCTTCATGTGTTAATTAATGAGAGAAGCTCACTCTCTCTCACTTTCTCTCTCTCTTTCTACTCTCCTCCTTCTCTCCCTCTATTTCTTTCCTCTTTCTCCCATAATGGAGAAAATAATTTTGACCTTCATCTTCTACAAACATTTTTTATTCTCCATTGTCTAGTCCCAAGAAACAACTAAGTAATGGAATTTCTGGTCACAAGCCTGGGCTCTTGCACATCACCTGAAAGAATGTGAAGGGTCTCAGCTGAAAGAACGTCTGGAGTTTAGTTAAAAGAGGTTTTAATTTAACCTGAATGGGACCATTTTATTGCTCATTTCTACTCCTATAACAAAGGAGGAATGAGCGACTATGCTGACCTCCTTCAGCCAACATTTAGATACTATTATCTTCATATGACTTCAAAATGAGAAAGTCTGTGTGGTTGATATTTTCATTGATCAAGACCAGGATGTTTTTGGCATAAAATTCATGATTCTTACTACTTTACATTAAAAATAGAAGCCCTTTAACTCTTTTAAATACCCAAGATCTATGTGGGTTTTTTGAGCTTGGATGTGTCACAGCACTCAATTACATATTCATCTGTCTTTTACTGATGTGGAATTAAATGTAAGGACGTTTTTACATAGAAACAGTCCTGAAATAGGTAACTATTTCTAATCTCTATTAATATTGTCTTAATTGTTTCTAACTGATGTATTCTGAGAACCAGATACAGAGTGTCCGATTAGCCTCAACAAGACATGGCTCTCCTTAATCTGAAGTGCCTGGCTCTGTTCTGAATTCCAATGAAGAAGGAAAAGAAAACCCTTTTTTCTTCTTTTTTATACCTTAATGCAAATCCATGCCTATATCTTTTTCTTTTAACAAAAAAAGTGAAAAACAGGGATTTGAAAATAAGAGATTATCAAATAGATCCCAGGAAATTTCGTACAATATAATTCCTGGTATCCTTTTTGGGACTTTAAAAGTTAGAGAGACTTTTCTGTAATTTTGTTTTAATGGTTATTTATTTTTGAGAGAGAGAGAGAGAGAGCACGAGAGGCAGAGGGGCAGAGAGAGACAGAGACAGAATCCAAAGCAGGCTCCATGCTCTGAGCAGTCAGCACAGAGCCCGATGTGGGGCTCCAACCCACGAACTGTGAGATCATGACCTGAGCCGAAATCAGGTGCTTAACTGACTGAGCCACCCAGGTGCCCCTACAGATGGCTTTTTGGTCATACTTGGTCATCTAGACAAGTAAAGATTTGAGTTCAAGCTCTGTGACCATCTAGCTGCATTTCCTTGAGAAAGAACAACTTTCTGAGTTTCCTTAATCATAAACAAACTATTTTTTCAGGTTGTTTGAATGATTAAATGAGATAATGCATAAAATATTTATTTACTATATATAGCACACAAATTGTACACTAGAGTAAATAGTATGGTACTTTAATTTGTTTTCTTTCTCTTAGTGTCTCAATGTGCATACTAGTTTTTCACTCTTAAAATTTATGGCAGGGGCACCTAGGTGGCGTCAATTAAGCGTCTGACTTCCACTCAGGTCATGATCTTGCGGTTCTTGGGTTTGAGCCCCGCATCGGGCTTTGTGATGACAGCTCAGCTCAGAGCCTGGAGCCTGCTTCAGATTCTGTGTCTCCCTCTCTCTCTGCCCCTCCCCTGCTCATGCTCTCTTTCTCTCTCTTTCTCTCTCTCTCAAAAATAAACATTAAAAAATTATAAAAAAGAGTTTATGGCATATGACAGAAGGGTAAAGAAACTAAGAAGAGTTAATAATTTTTTAAAGATGACACTTAAAAACAAAATATTTCCAAATTTCACTCTTTTTAGTGAATCATCATTTAGAAAATGTACACTGAAAAATCATTCAGTCTCCAAAGATGCAATCCTAAAAGACTCCTTTCAACCCCTTTGATATTCAGTTACTGATTTTTACCACTTATTTAAGGTTAGACTACAATGAGAGTATCTCAGAACTTTCCTCAACCAACTTATAAATGGTATCTTTTATCCCAGTGGCTCTCTTAAGAACATAAGATTATTACTACTGAGCTTTGATTGTCTTTAAAACAACCATTATCTGAAAATGAAGTATTTATTTAAAAAGTAGAAACATATTTGTGTAATGCAAAAATTACTAATAAATATTAAGTAAAATGAAACCTACATTAGGAGGTGAGTAACACAGAGCCAACATTTCCACACTTAAACATACACTGGGAAATTATTTTCAGTAAAAATGTACAAATGAATATTTATAATTAGAAGGAAACTGCTATTGAATTATATACCAGTTAATTGACATAATAATCATTTATCTAAAATGAATAATATTAGGGAAAATTTGCTTCCTGGATATCAATGGGTATTTTTCATAATGAGCTTCCTGGTAGAAGGCAATGTTTCTTAACACTTTTTGGATGATAAGGTGACAATTTACATCTTCCATATCAAAAAAGGATATTGAAAAAAGGGCTTTTTCCCCTTAGCACTTGCATTTAATTCCCAGAATCAGAGATTTATTTCACCATATTCTATTCCCTTAGAGGTCTAGGAATCCTTTGCTAAAATATACATACCCCAGGTACTAACCAATAATTATCCATTAACATCATAGCATTGTCCTTGGCATTAATTGCATTCATCTAGCTAGGCTTTACAGACCATGTTGAGAAACAATGTCCATATGTCTCTTACATTTCTGCAAGTCTTGAAAGTGAAGGGACTAACTGACTTTTGTTCTAGATGATCTTTTCAAGGATGTTTGTACAGTAAACTGCCTTAGAAGACAGAGACAGTGTCTCCTTCCAGAGCACAGATTCACTTTCTGTTCACTATGGTAAAGATAATGCGTTCCATCACAGGCAACGTCCTATAGGTTTCCTTTCAGCCCATTATAAAAGACCGGGGTTTCTTAAGCTTGGAGTTTCTCACCAAAAGCCCACTGTGTGCACAGCATCCATCCCATCCACTATGTATCATGTCCATGTGGCTTGAGGGTCAAAGGAACTAAAGTGACCATTAAGCTTGTGCTGCAGGCTGTGCTGTGAGTAACAAAGCCTATTGTCTCTGACCCAGTAGTCTCATGTTTTCTCCCAGCACCCATGAAACTGAAGGAGGGTAACTTGTTAGCTAGCAAGTATGATAGTATCACAGATCCATCGCAGACCCTTCACAGTGTTGACAGGCCATAAAGGAGATACACTGTGATCAGAAAGTAAAACAAGAGCAACAGCCAGAATATAGAGTAGTCTGATGAGAATAGGCTAGCATGGGTTCCTCTGGATTCAGGAAAGGTATAGAAAGTGAGGCATATTGGAAATTCAAGGGCAAGTATTGTAAGGAGAGAAAGTTTTTCAGGAAAGGATGGGAAGAGGGTGCATAAGACAGTGACCAATTTTATTCTTTTAGGTTAACAATCTAATGTCTTTTCATTTCTTGGCATGAGGACATGGTAGAGCTTATTATGTTGTTTCATTGACTGTAAGGTATGAAAGGTAAGAGTTCTACTTCCAGTTTATGCTTTGGAAAGGCAAGGAATAAATTATACTAGAATGGGAAAACACTTTTTGTAAATGAAGAGAATATTGAAATAAAGCAATGACATCAAAGAAAATACTGAAGTGTGGTTCTAAGCTAAGTTCCAAGTTAATAAACATTAACCAAAATGCTTGAGCATCCTAAGCATTCTTGTCCCTCTTCACTGCAGTCAGCTAGAGTGGTTCCTCTAAAATTCACATCAGATTCTGCCATTCCACTGCTCAAAACTCTTCCAGTGAATTCCCACATCTTCCAAAACTATAGCCATATTTGCTCACCATGACTTACAGGACCTTCCACAACGTGGCCCTTTGCAATCTCTCTGACTTCATCTGTAATCACTCTTCCCCTCACTTTTCCCTCTCCAGCCATGCTAGCCACCTTACTATTCATCAAACATGCCAAGACTGATCTTATCTGGGGGATTTGGCACTTGATGTTTCCTCTGCCCTGGCCACTTCTCCCTTTGCTATTCCCCAGCTTGTTTACTCATGTCACCCAGACTTCTTGTTAAACTGTACCCTTTGGGGCACCTGAGTGGCTTAGTCGGTCAAGCGTCTGACTCTTGATTTCAGCTCAAGTCATGACCTCATGGTTCCTGAGATCGAGTCCCATGGTATTCTCTGTCTCCCTCTCTCTCTGCCCCTCCCTACTCTTTCACTGTCTCTCAAAATAAATAAATGGACATTAAAAAAGAAGAAAAAAAAACTGTACCTTTTAAATAAAGGCCTTCACTGACTACCATATATAAAATAGCACAATTTCCCCAGCTGTCACCCTGTCCTCTTTAATATTTTTTATTCTTTTCATCACACTTAACACTACAAGACATGATATATGTACATAGCTATATGTAACACATAAATGTACACACACACACATAACCACTTCTAGGTCACTTCCTCTGACATGTGTATGAGATTCTAAAAACATACATTGTACATGCATTTGATCAATACAATTATATCAGTAAAT